>NC_041392.1:453547092-453599481 GCF_002162155.2 Triticum dicoccoides | reverse complement strand
TCCTCAGCGCGTGGGCAGACCGGCGGCGCCATGGCAGAGATTTGAGAGAGAGAGAAGGCGAGCGAGGGGAGGATGTAGATGAGAATGCAGGCGGGACAATGTGATCATGGTAGTATTTATTGGTGGCCGGAATATAGATCGACGGGGACAGTACAAACACCGGTCGCTCGAATTTATGAGTACTGTAGTTTGAATAACACATGATTCCCGCAGCAAAATCTCTGTGTGAACATAATAGCCAAAATCCGTGCGTGAACATAATAGCTGACGGTTTTCAATGCAGAACCGTGTCTGATTAATGATCCCCGCCATTCACCTACCAAATCTCGAGCCGCGAGATAGACTGCCAATCGTGTGGGGGGCGGTTGTCTTGCCAGATCTTTACATTTTATTTTTTGAACACAAGATATTTACATCGTCTGATGATTTTTTAACTCGCACACAAGTACACAAAAATATGCTTTTTCAAACCGTTATGGTTAGGCGTTGCATGTAGATGTAGTTCAAATTTGAATGGTTAGAAAATCACTTAAATATCTTAAAAAGGTCAAATGACCTCTGAAATTTTCCAAATTTTCACAAGACAGTTGTACTAGTGCACGTTAAATGTAGGAAAAATTGAAGGGGTGTGTGTCCACGAGCCTTCTAGTGAGCTGCTCCGGTTTGTGAGAGGTGTGTGTCCAAACTTTCGTCAAACAGGCCAATTTTTTTAACATATCATCTTGGTGGCATGACATTAAATAAAGCAAGGTTTCATGTTTTTCTGATCATTTTTTATTTTTTTGAATTAAAATGCCATGCTACTCCATGCATGTGTGCCCATGCCTTGAGACCAATACGTTTGAAAATTCCTTCTAATTAACTGCACATGGAATTAACTCACACACAAGTACATAAAAATATGATTTTTCAATCCGTTATGGTTAGGCGTTGCATGTAGATGTAGTTCGAATTTGAATTACAGTCATTAAATGGTTAGAAAATCACTTAAATGTCTTTAAAAGGTCAAATGACCCCTGAAATTTTCAAAAATTTCACATGACAGTTGTATTAGTGCACGTTAGACGTAGAAAAAAAATTGACGGCCATAAGGGAAGCTATCTCCGGTTCGTCATCAAACATGCATTGTTCCCTCTCGGAACCACAAACCTTCTAGTGAGTTGCTCTGGTTTGTAAGGGGTGTGTGTCCAAAATTTCGTCAAATAGGCCAATTTTTTTACCACGTCATCTTGGTGGCATGACATTAAATCAACAAAGGTTTCATGTTTTTCTGATCATTTTTTATTTTTTTAAATTAAAATGCCATGTCACTCCATGCATACGTATGCATGTGTCCATTTCGTGAGACCAATATGTTTCAAAATTCCTTCTAATTTACTGCACATGGAATTAACTTGCACACAAATACACAGATATGATTTTTCAAACCGTTTTGGTTAGGTGTTGCATGTAGATGTAGTTCAAATTTGAATTATGGTCATTAAATGGTTAGAAAATCACTTAATTTTTTTAAAAGGTCAAATGACCCCTAGAATTTTCAAAAATTTCACATTACAGTTGTAGTAGTGCACGTTAGATGTAGAAAAAAATTGAAGGCCGTAAGAGGAAGCTATCTCCCGTTCGTTATCAAACATGCATTGTTCCCTGTAACGCCCCGGACACACCCGCCGGTGGTTGTTACTCCTGGCGGGATCTAGACTGGCCCCATAGATCAATACTAGTATTTTCTGCGCACTTTGTCCTCACTCGTGCGCACCCGGGAGCAACTTCCCAGTCGGTCACCCATCCTGACACTACTCCAAGCTGAGCACGCTTAACTTTGGAGTTCTGTCTGAATGGGCTCCCGAAAAAGAAGGAATTCCCTATTGATATGAGTAGTCTATCATCACTAATAAGTCAGGCCATCACATACACCCCCACTCAGAGGAAGCGACGTCCTCGTCGGGCCACAGGAACGTTCCCTCTTGGCACATACGTCTGTGCATCCAGTCCGGTACATGTGCCATGCCGGGTGCCACGACGGGTCACAAACGTCATGAACAACATGACCGCGCACCTATCCGTAATCATCTGTGTAGCCGCAAGGGTGGCTCTGATACCAACTTGTAACGCCCGGGACACACCCGCCGGTGGTTGTTACTCCTGACGGGATCTAGACTGGCCCCACAGATCAATACTAGTCTTTTCTGCACACTTTGTCCTCACTCGTGCGCACCCGGGAGCAACTTCCCAGTCGGTCACCCATCCTGACACTACTCCAAGCTGAGCACGCTTAACTTTGGAGTTCTCTCCGAATGGGCTCCTGGAAAAGAAGGAATTCCTTATTGATATGAGCAGTCTATCATCCCTAATAAGCCAGGCCATCACATTCCCTCTCGGAACAACGAGCCTTCTAGCGAGTTGCTCCGGTTTGTGAGGGGTGTGTGTCAAAAATTTTGTCAAACATGCCAATTTTTTTACCACATCATCTTGGTGGCATGACATTACATCAACCAAGGTTTCATGTGTTTCTGATTTTTTTAAAAAAAATTTGGAATTAAAATGCCATGTCACTCCATGCTTAATTGTGTCATAGCCTTGAGGCCAATATGTTTGAAAATTCCTTCCAATTTACTGCACATGGAATTAAATCGCACACAAGTACACAAAATATGAGTTTTCAAACCGTTATGGTTAGCTGTTGCATGTACATGTAGTTCAAATTTCAATTACGATCACTAAATGGCTAGAAAATCACTTAAATGTCTTAAAAGGTCAAATGACCCCTGAAATTTTCCAAAATTTGACATGACAGTTGTATTGGTACTACAAAACTTCTCGTACATTTAGAACTCCATCCGTTGCCACTATACTCCAAATTCGTCTTTCACAACTAATAAAAAATATCCACAACATCACACACAGTTGTTTTTGAGGAACTGTTTGCGATGAAAATATCTAGGTCTATTTAAGTCTCCCTCTTTAAGCTTCGCCGGCTTGTCTGCTCCAGTGCCGGCAACCCCCGAATCCACGAATCCCGACCCCCATTCCCGCACCCCTTCTTGCAAAGATGACGCCGTGGAAACGCTTCGTGAAGGCCCGTATGATGGCCGCCCCCCTCCCCCGAGCGTCGCCGCCTGTGCCGAGAGCGCCGCCGCCTACACCGAGAGTGCCGCCGCATCCGCATTGAGCGCGGCCGCTTCTGCCGAGAGGGCGTCCGTGGCAGCCGAGATGGCTGGAGCTGCTGCTGCGACGGCGGCTGCAAACGCCGAGAGCGCTCGAGCTGCCGTCCGTGCCGCTGATGTCGCCCTGGCCCGGGTCGAGGCCATCCACGCCAAGATCGAGGATGCACACGCCAAGATATTCTAGGCCACCTCGGACTCCAGCATGCAACCCACGTCTGAAAAGGCGGTGGTGGCCATGGAGCACCTGCTTCCTCATGAGGTTGCTGAACGGGAGCTGGAGATGCAGGAGGTAGCAGAGATCAAGGAGCGCCGGGCCGAGGTCGAGATAGAGAAGAGTCTGTCCGTCGAGGAATCAGCGGTGGAGTACCAACATGAGCTCTGGCGCAGCCACTACTATGAGTACTACAACCTTGAGGGCGGCGTCGAGGATGAGGACGAGATGCGGTCGACTTCAGCAGGGGGGACGCGGAGTCCACCAATGGCGGCATGTCGCCAGGACAAGTCATCGACGTCTCATCTTACATTGGCGATGCATAGGTCGGCGCGGCAACGGATTTGTTAAAATTATGCGTACTTAGGCTTTGTTTTTAATGCTGGTCTTTTGTTTAGCAATGTTTAGGTCAACTGGCTCTGTTTAATTACTAAAATTGCTCGATTCAGTAAGTGTGGTCTGTCTGCTGCATGCTCTTTTATGTTCCCAAATTAGCAAGCGATGTTAAATTATGCAATGTCGTATCTGGGGAAATTTCCACCAAAATTTGAATTATCAAACTCATCCCATGCGCGTAAAGCAGAAGAATCATTTGCGATGCACTCAATGTTCAAAGTGAATGGTCCGGCAGCACCGCGCGCAAAGTTTCGCTCCACATTTCCAAAATTTTGGCCTACCGCCTAAATATCTACCCCCGCCCCTTCCCCCCTTCCCCACCCCCTTTTCTCCCCAACCACAAGTCACATTTCCCCTGTTTCCTCCTTCCTTCCTTCCTTCCTTCCTTCCTTCCTTGCTAAGCTATAGCCGCTTCCTTGATCTCGCCGTCTCGCATCCTACCGTCTGGGTCGCCATGGTCTTCTTCAAAGACATCTCCAACGGTTCCTCCTCCCGTGGCTACTCCTTCACCACCCGGGTATGCCTCTCTTCTCTCACTCGGGCTATGACTTGGAATGAAGGATTTTTACCCAGCAGTCGATTTGAGTCATTTCTTCGTCTTGTAGCTCCCTAAGACCATCAGTGCAACGAATGGAGCGGGGTGGCTGAAGATCTATTTGCTCGTTGTCACCATCAATGTCCATGAGTGAAGCTAGTTGCATTTGATTCTGTGGACAGTGGGAGGAAGTTTCTGGCATGTGCAGAGAAGGTTAGACCCTCTTTCGTTGTTACAAATCATTTGTTAGATGTGATTCAGACACTGTCACAGTCCCAACCCATTCATACCACACCTTCAACCAAACACATACTAAGACAGTGTCAGAGTTTGTACCTAGTATCTTAAATTGTTGCCATCTCGTCAGCGGTGCCATTAGAAAATTATTTGGCACCGCTTCAGCAGTTTGTGGAGCCAACTTTGGTCCATGCTACCTCTTGAGCTTGCGTCAGTTTTCCCCGAAGAGGAAGGGATGGTGCAGCAAAGTAGCATAAGTATTTCCCTCGGTTTTTGAGAACCAAGGTATCAATCCAGTAGGAGGCCATGCTCAAGTCCCTCGTACCTGCACAAAACGATAGCTACTCGCAACCAACGCGATTAGGGGTTGTCAATCCCTTCACGGTCACTTACGAGAGTATCTGATAGATATAATATTTTTGGTATTTTTGGTATAGAGATGCAAAGTGAAAAGTAAAGGCAAAGTAAAAAGCAAAACAAGATTAAAGTGATGGAGATTGATATGATGAGAATAGACCTGGGGGCCATAGGTTTCACTAGTGGCTTCTATCAAGAGCATACGTATTCTACGGTGGGTGAACAAATTACTATTGAGCAATTGACAGAATCGAGCATAGTTATGAGAATATCTAGGCATGATCATCTATATAGGCATCACGTCCATGACAAGTAGACCGAAACGATTCTGCATCTACTACTATTACTCCACTCATCGACCGCTATCTAGCATGCATCTAGAGTATTAAGTTAAAAACAGAGTAACGCCTTAAGCAAGATGACATGATGTAGAGAGATAAATTCATGCAATATGAAATAAACCCCATCTTGTTATCCTCGATGGCAATGATGCAATACGTGCCTTGCTGCCCCTTCTGTCACTGGGAAAGGACACCGCAAGATAGAACCCAAAGCTAAGCACTTCTCCCATGACAAGAACTACCAATCTAGTTGGCCAAACCAAACGGATAATTCGAAGAGACTTGCAAAGATAACCAATCATACATAAAAGAATTCAGAGAAGATTCAAATATTATTCATAGATAGACTTGATCATAAACTCACAATTCATCGGTCTCAACAAACACATCGCAAAAAGAAGATTACATCGAATAGATCTCCACAAGAGAGGGGGAGAACTTTGTATTGAGATCCAAAAAGAGAGAAGAAGCCATCTAGCTACTAACTATGGACCCGAAGGTCTGAGGTAAACTACTCACACTTCATCGGAGAGGCTATGATGATGTAGAAACCCTCCGTGATGACGGCCCTCTCCGGAGGAGCTCCGGAACAGGCCCCAAGATGGGATCTCGTGGATACAGAAAGTTGCAGCGATGGAATTAGGTTTTTGGCTCCTCTTTTGTTCGTTTGGGGGTACGTAGGTATATATAGGAGGAAGAAGTACGTCGGTGGAGCTCCGAGGGGCCCACGAGGCAGGGGCGCGCCCTAGGGGGGGCGCCCCCACCCTCGTGATCGCCTCTCTGATGCCTTGGCATAGGGTCCAAGTCTCCTGGATCACGTTCGGTGAGAAAATCACGTTCCCGAAGGTTTCATTCTGTTTGGACTCCGTTTGATATTCCGTTTCTTCGAAACACTGAAATAGGCAAAAAATAGCAATTCTGGGCTGGGCCTCCGATTAATAGGTTAGTCCCAAAAATAATATAAAAGTGGAAAATAAAGCCCAATATAGTCCAAAACAGTAGATAATATAGCATGGAGCAATAAAAAATTATAGATACGTTGGAGACGTATCAGGCATCCCCAAGCTTAATTCCTACTCGTCCTCGAGTAGGTAAATGATAAAAAGAGAATTTTTGATGCGGAGTGCTACTTGGCATAATTTCAATGCAAATCTTCTTAATTGTGATATGAATATTCAGATTCAAAAGATTCAAGACAAAAGTTTATATTGACATAAAAATAATAATACTTCAAGCATACTAACAAAGCAATTATGTCTTCTCAAAATAACATGGCCAAAGAAAGTTATCCCTACAAAATCATATAGTCTGGCTATGCTCTATCTTCACCACACAAAGTATTTAAATCATGCACAACCCCGATGACAAGCCAAGCAATTGTTTCATACTCTAACTTTTTAAAACTTTTTCAATCTTCACGCAATACATGAGCGTGAGCCATGGATGTAGCACTATATGTGGAATAGAATGGTGGTTGTGGAGAAGACAAAAAGGAGAAGATAGTCTCACATCAACTAGGCGTATCAACGGGCTATGGAGATGCCCATTAATAGATATCAATGTGAGTGAGTAGGGTTTGCCATGCAACGGATGCACTAGAGCTATAAGTATATGAAAGCTCACAAAGAAACTAAGTGGGTGTGCATCCAACTTGCTTGCTCATGAAGACCTAGGGCAATTTGAGGAAGCCCATCATTGGAATATACAAGCCAAGTTCTACAATGAAAAATTCCCACTAGTATATGAAAGTGATAACATGAGAGACTCTCTACTATGAAGATCATGGTGCTACTTTGAAGCACAAGTGTGGTAAAAGGATAGTAACATTGTCCCTTCTCTCTTTTTCTCTCATTTTTTATTTATATTTTTTTGGGCCTTTTCTCTTTTTTATGGCCTCTTTTTATTTGGGCTTCTTTGACCTCTTTTATTTATTTTTTATTTTTCGTCCGGAGTCTCATCCCGACTTATGGGGGAATCATAGTCTCCATCATTCTTTCCACTTGGGACAATGCTCTAATAATGATGATCATCACACTTTTATTTTTCTTACAACTCAAGAATTACAACTCGATACTTAGAACAAAATATGACTCTATATAAATGCCTCCGGCGGTGTACCGGGATATGCAATATGACAATGATGAAGTGTGTCATAATAAACGGAACGGTGGAAAGTTGCATGGCAATATATCTCGAAATGGCTATGGAAATGCCATAATAGGTAGGTATGGTGGCTGTTTTGAGGAAGGTATATGGTGGGTGTATGATACCGGTGAAAGGTGCACGGTATTAGAGAGGCTAGCAAAGGTGGAAGGGTGAGAGTGCGTATAATCCATGGACTCAACATTAGTCATAAAGAACTCACATACTTATTGCAAAAATCTATTAGTTATCGAAACAAAGTACTACACGCATGCTCCTAGGGGGATAGATTGGTAGGAAAAGACCATCGCTCGTCCCCGACCGCCACTCATAAGGAAGACAATCAATAAATAAATCATGCCCCGACTTCATCACATAACGGTTCACCATACGTGCATGCTACGGGAATCACAAACTTTAACACAAGTATTGTTTAAATTCACAACTACTCAGCTAGCATGGCTTTAATATTATCACCTCCATATATCAAAACAATTATCATGCTTCAATCTTTTCTTAGTATTCAACACACTCAAAAGAAAGTTTCACAAATCTTGAATACCAAGCATATTATTATTAAGCAAATTACCATGCTATTAAGAGACTCTCAAAATAATTTAAGTGAAGCATGAGAGATCAATAGTTTCTTTAAAATAAATCCACCACCGTGCTCTAAAATATCTAAGTGAAGCACATAGAGCAAAATTATAACGCTCAAACGATATAAGTGAAGCACATTGAGCAAAACTACTTAGCTCAAAAAGATATAAGTGAAGCACATAGAGTATTCTATCAAATTTTAATTCATGTATGGCTCTCTAAAAAGGTGTGTACAGCAAGGATGATTGTGGCAAACTAAAACACAAAGACACAAATAATAAAAGATGCTCCAAGCAAAACACATATCATGTTGGTGAATAAAAATATAGCTCCAAGTAAATTACCGATGGAAGTGGACGAAAGAGGGGATGCCTTCCGGGGCATCCCCAAGCTTTGACTTTTTGGTGTCCTTGGATTATCTTGGGGGTGCCATGGGCATCCCCAAGCTTAGGCTCTTGCCACTCCTTGTTCCATAATCCATCAAAAGAATTCACCCCAAACTTGAAAACTTCACAACACAAAACTTAAAGTAGAAAACTCGTGAGCTCTGTTAGCGAAAGAAAACAAAAGACCACTTCAAGGTACTGTAATGAACTCATTATTTACTTATATTGGTGTTAGACCTACTGTATTCCAACTTCTCTATGGATTATAAACTATTTTACTAACCATAGATTCATCAAAATAAGCAAACAACACACGAAAAACAGAATCTGTCAAAAACAGAACAGTCTGTAGTAATCTGTAGCTAGTGCAAGATCTGGAACCCCCAAAATTCTAAAATAAATTGCTGGACGTGAGTAATTTATCTATTAATCATCTTAAAAAATAATTAACTAAATATCACTCTTCAAATAAAAATGACAGCAGTTCTCGTGAGCGCTAAAGTTTCTGTTTTTTACAGCAAGTTCAACAAGACTTTCCCCAAGTCTTCCCAACGGTTCTACTTGGCACAAACACTAACTAAACACAAAAAACACAACCAAAATAGAGGCTAAATAATTTATTTATTACTAAGAAGTAGCAAAAAGAAAGGAATGAAAATAAAATTGGGTTGCCTCCCAACAAGCGCTATCGTTTAACGCCCCTAGCTAGGCATAAAAGCGAGGATAGATCTAGGTATTGCCATCTTTGGTAGGCAATTCTTCGATGAGGCATCTATTTTCCTTAGGAATTTCTTCATTTCTAGTGATAATCAAACTTTTAGGCACAAGATCAAAAAATTCATTTGTAGCAATTGGTTCCTTAATGATAGCAAAAACATTGGGATGAATACTTATAGATTTAAGATCCGCAGTTTCCTTACTAGATGATTCACCCTTATTTTTAGGAACATACATAATCTTGGCAATTTTAGTAGGAGGACTTGGAGTATTATTTACGTAAGAAAAAGCGGTTCCCAAGTTTGTAATGATACCCTCAAGTTTATCAATTCTAGTAGAATCTAAGTTTACCTTCTCATTAACTATGGGTTCCTTTTCCTTAATATTTTTCAAAGTCATTCCTACCTTAGATCCATATTGAGTAATTTTATTGTGGATCTTTTTATCTAGATTTTCAATTAATTCAATAGTGGCAACTTTATTTTCAATAATTTCAAGTCTTTGCATAACATTCTCCAAAGTTAACATGGTTCCATTAACGAAAAGAGGTGGTGAGCCAAATAAATCTAACATAGCATTATAAGAATCAAAAGTATGGCTACCCAAGAAGTTCCCTCCGGTAATGGTATCGAGGATATATCTATACCAAGGATAAACACCTACATGAAAATTGCGGAGAAGAACTAAGGTAGATTGCTTCCTGGTAGATGTATTTTGAGCATTGCAAATTCTATACCAAGCATCTTTTAGATTTTCTCCCTCCCTTTGTTTAAAATTTAGAACTTCACTCTCGGGAGACAACGGAGAAGATATGAGAATAGCCATGATGACAAGCAAACAAACTAGCACACGAGCAGACAGGAGCAAACGGGCAAAAGAGGCAAATAGAGAGGGAGGATAGAGAGAGAGAGAGAGAGAGAGAGAGAGAGAGAGAGAGAGAGAGGGCGAATAAAGCAGTAAGGGTGAAGTGGGGGAGAGGAAACGAGAGGCAAATGGCAAATAATGTAATGCGGGAGATAGGGATTGTGATGGGTACTTGGTATGTTGACTTTTTGCATAGACTCCCCGGCAATGGCGCCAGAAATCCTTCTTGCTACCTCTTGAGCTTGTGTTGGTTTTCCCCGAAGAGGAAGGGATGATGCAGCAAAGTAGTGTAAGTATTTCCCTCAGTTTTTAAGAACCAAGGTATCAATCCAGTAGGAGGCCACACGCAAGTCCCTCATACCTGCACAAAACGATAGCTACTCGCAACCAACGCGATTAGGGGTTGTCAATCCCTTCACGGTCACTTACGAGAGTGAGATCTGATAGATATAATATTTTTGGTATTTTTGGTATAGAGATGCAAAGTGAAAAGTAAAGGCAAAGTAAAAAGCAAAACAAGATTAAAGTGATGGAGATTGATATGATGAGAATAGACCTGGAAGCCATAGGTTTCACTAGTGGCTTCTCTCAAGAGCATAAGTATTCTACGGTGGGTGAACAAATTACTGTTGAGAAATTGAGAGAATTGAGCATAGTTATGAGAATATCTAGGCATGATCATGTATATAGGCATCACGTCCGTGACAAGTAGACCGAAACGATTCTGCATCTACTACTATTACTCCACTCATCGACCGCTATCCAGCATGCATCTAGAGTATTAAGTTAAAAACAGAGTAACGCCTTAAGCAAGATGACATGATGTAGAGAGATAAATTCATGCAATATGAAATAAACCCCATCTTGTTATCCTCGATGGCAATGATGCAATACGTGCCTTGTTGCCCCTTCTGTCACTGGGAAAGGACACCGCAAGATCGAACCCAAAGCTAAGCACTTCTCCCATGGCAAGAACTACCAATCTAGTTGGCCAAACCAAACGGCTAATTCGAGGAGACTTGCAAAGATAACCAATCATACATAAAAGAATTCAGAGAAGATTCATATATTATTCATAGATAGACTTGATCATAAACCCACAATTCATCGTTCTCAACAAATACACTGCAAAAAGAAGATTACATCGAATAGATCTCCACAAGAGAGGGGGAGAACTTTGTATTGAGATCCAAAAAGAGAGAAGAAGCCATCTAGCTACTAACTATGGACCCGAAGGTCTGAGGTAAACTACTCACACTTCATCGGAGAGGCTATGATGATGTAGAAGCCCTCCGTGATGATGGCCCTCTCCGGCGGAGCTCCGGAACAGGCCCCAAGATGGGATCTCGTGGATACAGAAAGTTGCGGCGGTGGAATTAGGTTTTTGGCTCCTCTTCTGTTCGTTTGGGGGTATGTAGGTATATATAGGAGGAAGAAGTACGTCGGTGGAGCTCTGAGGGGCCCACGAGGCAGGGGGTGTGCCCTAGGGGGGGGGGCACCCCCACCCTCGTGACCGCCTCTCTGATGCCTTGGCGTAGGGTCCAAGTCTCCTGGATCACGTTCGGTGAGAAAATCACGTTCCCGAAGGTTTCATTCCATTTGGACTCCGTTTGATATTCCGTTTCTTCGAAACACTGAAATAGGCAAAAAAAATAGCAATTCTGGGTTGGGCCTCCGGTTAATAGGTTAGTCCCAAAAATAATATAAAAGTGGAAAATAAAGCCCAATATAGTCCAAAACAGTAGATAATGTAGCATGGAGCAATCAAAAATTATAGATACGTTGGAGACGTATCAGTCCACACATCCGAGCAGCCAAGCAGTAAAAAGCTAAATCTTTATGGCACGAAGGAACTGGGCATCGGAGCAACTACGTGCTCCGGAGTCCGGGTCCCTGATTTTTTTCCGCTGTATCGGCTCGCCAGTGCAGGGCACCGGTGCGAGATGTAGCAACAGTTGTCTTTACCCTAGGTTTGGCATACATAGTGGATGGCCTTGTGCTATTAGTTCTATGTTACTAAATTTGTGCATGTACACATGTGTTAATATCAATTTGCTATCTCCAAACATTCTCGCTATGCTGTTGCAGTTATATTTACCTTCCTCATAAAATGTTCAATTTGTTATTTATTGTACATGAGTAAGAACTTGTAGCATCGTTGTAGTTAATTATAGCTTCTAATGTTCTAGAATTTGGTTGTTGTCTCAGTACCAATCATTTCATTTGCACGTTGATCTTTTTGAGAAGATATGTCATAATTAACATGATTCTTCAGTTTTTCAAAATAAGCATTGGTGATTTTCCATGTTGCTATAAACCCATTCCCCTACAATTGTTACTAATCTAGTTTTAAATATTATAGGATGAACGGAAGTGTTCTTACTTGGAGTGGGTTGATCAAGAGTGGCCACAGTCTTTGAAGATGTGCCTAGCGAAGCTCTGGAGCATGTATGAGGAAGAGAACACACGTAGTCTTAGAGAAAGTGTTGTCAAAGCTGAAGCATATTTCAATATGCGGGATAAAAAGTTGAAGGTGGAGAATGAGCTCAGATTTTTTAAATCAGACTTTGCTAAGATGGTGTTGGCGAAGGATGAGGCACTTTCCCAGTTGGCCCGTGCAAAACGGGTTCTTACTGAACTGAAAGCAGAGGTGGATAAGACGAGCCTGGATGATCTCGATTAGGGAAATGAATATATTGTTCTTATGAAGTTGACTAGCTATATGTTGTACTATGCTGTTTTCATGTAGCTATCGTACTGTGATGTTATAATATATTTATGTGCCTGATATGAAATTGGCGAATAGCTGTTCGATATGAAATGTGAATTTGCATAATACTGGAATTATTAATTGTAAACTAATAAACCTGCTAAATGTGTCATGGACCTTTGCAAACGGTTCTAGCAGAAAAAGCGCTTGCAATGGATAGCCCAATGCCACACAATTTTCTTCATCAAATCGTGTGTGATATAGTTGATAAAAGCAAATAGTTAACCATGGCAAACCGTGTGTGATAGTTACACCTTTCACACACGAGCCTACACATAAAACTGTGTGGGATGTACGTCCGAACGGAAACGTGTTCCCTGGATTGACTGTGTGGGATGTACATAAGAACGGAAACGTATTCCTTGGATTGACTATGTGTGATATACATACGAACGGAAAAGTTTTTCTGGGATTCACCGTGTGGGATGTACATACCTATGGAAATGATTTTTCTTGGATTACCTTGTGGGATGTACATACCTACAGAATGATTGGGTTTTGATGCCTTTCCCAATCGCACACGGCCCCAGCCTGGGTCCCAGGAGGGCCTATCCCCGACGATTTCTGGGTCGTGTGCGAAGGACACGCTATCGCACACACTCACTTGGCTACGGTTCCAAATGCCTTCACGGAAAGGGGTTAAAAACCGTTTGTTTAGGACCGACGCGCACCAGTGATGCTTGTTGTGAGAAGCTCTGGTTTGTGAGAAGCATATACCCAAACCTGCCCCAAATGGGACAAAAAATTTACCATGAGATGTTGATGCCACTCCATGATAGGCATGCCAAGTTTCATGAATTTCAGATGAGTTTTGGATTTACTAGAATTTAAAAACCAGGTATCTCAATGTTTGCGGCCGAGTGACGGTGGCAGGGTGTTTGACATTCATTCCCATTTCTTACATGGGACCTAAGCATGCACCCAAGGACAAAAGATTTGATTTTTGAACCAATTTATATGTACTGGAGAATGTGCATGTAGTTCAAATTTGAATTATGCACATAAATGCATTGAAAACTCAGTTAATGCATAAAAATGTCCAAACGAACCCCGAAAAATCACAAAAAATAACACAACACTCCTGTTGTTCTATGTTGACACGAGAATTTTTTTGAAAGCAATAAGAGGCAATGGATATCATTTCATCCCCAAAGGTGGGGCGTTCCCTACCGAAACCATCATGCTTGTTGTGAGAAGCTCTGGTTTGTGAGGAACATATACCCAAACCTGCCCCAAATGGGACAAAAAGTTTACCATGACATGTTGATGCCGCTCCATGATAGCATGCCACGTTTCATGAATTTCAGACGAGTTTTGGATTTACTAGAATTTAAAAACCAGGTATCTCAATGTTTACGGCCGAGTGACGGTGGTAGGGTGTTTGGCATTTATTTCCATTTTTGCATGGGACCTAAGCATGCACCCAAGGACAAAGATTTGATTTTTCAACCAATTTATATGCATTGGAGAATGTGCATGTAGTTCAAATTTGAATTATGCACATAAAATCATTGAAAACTCGGTTAATGTATAAAAATGTCCAAATGAACCCTGAATAATTCCAATTATTTTATGATCACTGCAGATAAAAGGCCTCACAATTCAAACACCGTCCATGGTCGTTGTGACCCCATTATAATTCAAATCAAGACAAAAAATCTAGTAGATCCCACACAGTTTATTATAACCAACCGTGTGAGATGAAACACAAAATATCTTGGAGCACCGTCGAAGTATAGTACGCATACGACTTACGCGAGATGGTGCGACGGATATAGTCCACTGCCCGCTCTGAATAAGGGACCGTGTCTGATGACACTTTGCACGCCAGTTTTGTTGCTGAAGCGATTCCAAATTTTCGGCTTCCGCGGAAATATCTACCTCCCCGCCCCCTCCCCCTTACCAAAAGCCACATTTCCCTATTTCCGCCTTCCATTCCAAGTTGAAAGCTTCACTCCTTTCTTGTAGCGCCGCCTCCTCATCGGCTACCCTCCTTCACACTGCTCAGCCTCGCCTATCCAGGCAGGTAATCCACACCTGACCCCCATCCTCCTCCTCCTTCCACATCCCACATGCCCCGACCGCCGGCGCGAGCATGATACCTACCACCCAAATCATTGACTCCTCCACCAAATAAGTGCCGGCCTAAGCCATGGTGCACACATTATAGCCATGACCTCGAGGAGCATTTGGCAGTGGAGAAGCAAATCGAGGCCGCGCGTGCGGATGAGGTCACGGTGGCTGCCATTCCTGCCGACCCCCAGATCTTGGAGGAGCACCTCGCCGTCGAGGCCACTGTTGACGCCTCACGCGCTGACGCCGCCATGCAGTTGGCTGCTTTAAACAACAGTTCATGGTGTTTTCTCGAGGCCACCATCGGTGCCTTCGACAAAGACTACGAGGTGTTTTCTCAGCGTGCACGTGCTTACCTCATCTCGAGAGCCAGTAGGTTGGTGCTCGGAGCGGCTCAGGTAACTCACCACTACAACGAGGGCACCCACGATGCGGAGGCCTCGCCCTCTTCCATGTCCAAGGAGCCAATCGTCATCGGTATCTCCGACAATGAGGAGTAGCTTGTCTTATTAGCTCACTATAAGGACCCATGTTCAGTTTGCTAGCTACTGCCTTTCCTTAACAAATTCTAGTGAATTGTGCTATCTACTTTTACCATGCAATCTTCTGCTATAGTGTATATGTTCTATATGTCATGCAATGTGGTGTTCAGTTAACTGCTTGGTTCAATTCTGTAAATGTGATGTTCAATTCTTCATGGTGCAATATTTCTAAGTTGTTAAGCATGTCTGGTTTGGTTAACTGTCTGATCTTCTATTAAGAGTATGTTATATTGTGCAATGTGGTGCTCAGTTAACGTTTGGTTCATTTGTTGTGGTGTTTAATTAACTGCTTGGTTCAATTCTGCAATGCGATAATTGTTGTGGCTGCATTCCGTTATTGTATACCATGTGAGGAATAAATTGAATTTGGCTGCACTTAATACATGAGAAACATATACAGGTGCTATATTTCCTAGTTCTTAATCATGCTTGGTTTGGATAAATGGGTTTTCCATATGGTTTGAATTAATCTGATGAATCTGCAATGTGCTTATTTTTCATCAACATATTTTACTGATAGCATGCGAACCCTTACTTAACCTGATGACTAACTACCTTATATGTGTTACAGGGAAACAATGGGAAGCACCGAGGTTTACAAGATGGTACTAACTATTATACCTTGCCTTTTTTATTACTTTGCCCCGTTTCTAATATAGAGAAGATATTTATGCACATGCTTGTTTCCAGGGTTCACTGATGATTACCTCTCAAACCACCTCTGTGATTAGGAGGTGAGGAAAGTTTTCATACAACACCCACGGTTCAATATTGAAGTGTTCCTGAAGAGGTCGAAGGATGGACGGTCAATCATCCACAGGCACTGGCCTAAAGTTGCAAAGACCTTCAACATGAATGAAGGCTCAATATTCGCATTCCGCTTCAGCAGTTATCCAGATGAGATGCATCTCCCTATGTATCGTCTATGATGCTAATTTCGAAAGGTTCTAGATGGTGCATGTGAAACTTGCTGCTGGTGTAGTTGTGTAATGGGGTAGCTGAGTGCTGAAGCTATATCATGTTGTACTACAATGTATTTCAATTATGAAATCCTGCTTCCTTAATATGGAAAATGGAATATATTATGTGCTTAATATGAATGTCAATTAGATCAGTAAATGGATTATTAATAATAGGTAAATTAGCCCGCTAATTGGTCAATTAGCTTGCTAATTGGATTTTCTTATTGCAAACGGTTAATGAAAAAACACCGTGGGCGATTACCTCAGGCAACACACACAGTTTTTAGGAATAAACCGTGTTGGATGAATGAATAATCACACATGACATTCTCTTCAAAACTGTTTGCGTTACGACACCTTGCGCAAGCGTTTTCCTTGGAGTGGCTGTGTGGGATGTATATACGAACGGAAACGTTTGGCGGTGAGTGACCGTGTCGGATGTACTTACGACCGGAAATGATTTTGCCTGTATAATTGTATTTTTTGAGCACTACTATATGTATTTCTGTATTTGACTGCTTGCCGGTTGCACACAACCTTATTTTGCCAAGCATGTGTGCCAGGAGGGCATATCCCCAACGGTTTCTGGGTCATGTGGGAAGGACCCCCTATCGCCCACACTCACTTGGTAACGGGTCCGAATGCCGTCACGGAAAGGGGTTAAAAACCATTTGTTTAGCACCAACACATACCAGTGTAAGGAAGGTAGATAATGAACATATATACGCTCTCCGTTATTTTATAGCCAATTTGGGAACATACAGAATGAAATTGGAAGAGGGATTGCGAGGAAATATGCCTCACCGCGATGGAGAGCAGTAAGTAACATGCTTCTTAATACAAACCCGGCCGGACCATAGGAGAGGCGAGAGTTACTGCATCGATATGCTCGAGGATGGCTGGCGAGCAAACGAAGACGGCGAGGCGCGGGCCGTCGCGTGTTGGGAACAGCAGTGGAGGTAGGCTTGACGCCGAAGAGCGAGCACACGGGCGGGGTGAGCACGGCGGCGCTGGAGAGTGTTCTGCTATGGGTCTGGGGGAGGGGGGAGCTGGCGAAGGATATTAGGTGGACTAGTTGAGTGAAACACGGGCAGACGGTGGGGGGTGTCGGGGACTCCGGGTGTTGGCATCCTAGGTGAAAAGGGTGAAAAATATCCCCGGTTGCCACGCGCGGAAAGGCCTATGCAAACGGTTGCCTCTAAGCGCTCATGTGCACAAACAGAATAATTTCGTTTGAAATGAAGATGTACTAATTTTGAAATGAAGACGTGAGTTCATCGTTTTGCCTCTAAATGTTTCCCACGTAAACCAATCACAATTTTACCATGGGTTTGATTTGCTGGCACATTTCAGGTCTCATGTGCTATATGTAAGACATTTTTTGGCATTTATCATGCATGTTGGCATATAAATCAATTTCTAGTTGGGCTGCATTTCCTGTTGAAAGGGATGAGGATTGCCGTTTGATCTGGGAGCATCCAATGATGCAGACGTACGATCCATGGGGTTTGGGTTCTGGCAAATCAGAACGCATGACTCAGATCGCGCGCGCAGCAAAAGGGGGGCATCGACCATGGTTTGGTAGGCACACGGCTTTTGTGTGTGAACCATGTGCTATTTGAAAACATTTACATGTGCTGTCGAAAGGGATGAGGATCGCCATTCGATCGAGGAGAATCCAACAATGCAGACATACGATCCGTGGGGTTTGGGTTCTGGCCAATCAGAACACACGACTCAGATTGTGTGCGTGGCAGAGGGGGGAGGGTGCATCGTCCATGGTTTAGTGGACACATGGCTTTCGTGAGTGAACCGTGTGCTCTTTGAAAACATTTACATTACCTAACATCATATTTTTGTTCAAATGAAAACATGAGTTCATCGTTTCGCCTCCAATTTTTTTCGACGGTAAGAAATCACGAGTATAGTGGAGAGTGTCATATACTAGTATCATGAATATACAGTATATATGATACTAGTGTATGATACTATCTTTAATTAATTATGGCGCATATTATAATACATAGAGTATAGTATCGTATACTCCCTCCTTTCCGGTTTATAGGGCTCAATTCAAAAATCTCACCAACCAAGGTAGATGGTGAATGGTGGAATACTTTTTGTAGTTTGCAAAAGCACCTAATTAATGCTTTTGTTTTCCTCAACAAATTATGTTTATCAATGCATTAATTGCAATGCATGCACGCATAAAGTACATGCATTGGTCAATTTTCTCTTAATACTTGCGTGCAATGATTTAATGCACCTTGGAATTTGAACATGTGATGGGAAACAACCAAATTCAACCTTATAAAATGGAAAAACTAAAATTTTGAGATAAACCCTATAAACCGGAAAGGAGGGAGTATATATCATATTTATTGCCATGCATGACACAAATTAGCATCGCATTTAACATGATACGGTATCTACCTATATGTTACTCTAACCCTCTTTATATATATATATTTAATTCTTTGCCACATCGGCATACTTGCTATTTCCGAGTGCATGACATCGTCGGCTATGATACCACCACTATGGCCAGCCTTATATAGTGGTGAGTATCATATACTATATATATAGTATCATGCATATGATACTAGTGTATAATACTACGTATGTACCTTCATAGTGCATATATAGTATCATAGAGTAGTATATATCATAGATGACCATATTTATGGCCATGCATGACACAAAGTAGTATAGCATTTATCATATATATATATATATATGTGTGTGTGTGTGTGTGTGTGTGTGTGTGTATTACAGTATCTACCTATGTTACTGCTTCTTTGCCACATCATCATATTTTCTATTCCCTAGTGCATGATACCAGCTATGATACCCCCACTATGGCGACCCTAATAAGGTTGGTCGTAATATGGGAGTATCAAGCGGTATGATGCATGCCAACTAGACTTTTTGGATGATGTGGCACACAGTTAAATGAGGAAAGAGAGGGTGTGGTATCATATCATGATACCGTATCATATTAAATATGGTACTACTTTGTGTCATGCATGGCAATTAATAAGGCAACCTAAGATACTAACTTATGATACTATGCATGCGCGCATTGCGGAGCTATTGCCGATCATATACTAGTATTATGCATATATACTCCCTCCTTTCCGGTTTATAGTCTTATCTCAAAATTTTAGTTTTTCCATTTTATAAGGCTCAATTTGGTTATTCCCCATCACATGTTCAGATTCCAAGGTGCATTAAATCATTGCATGCAAGTGTTAAGAGAAAGTTGACCAATGCATGTACTTTATGCATGCATGCTGCAATTAATACATTGGAAAACATATTTTTTGAGGAAAACAAAAGCATTAATTGGGTGTTTTTGCAAACTACAAAAAGTATTCCAGCACTCACCATCTACCTTGGTTGGTGAGATTTTTGAATTGAGCCCTATAAGGCTGGTTGTAATGGGGAGTATCATATACGAATATCATGCATATGATATATATACTAGTGTATGATACTACTTCTGTAATGCATAGTATCATAATTTAGTATCTTAGGTTGCCTTATTAATTGTCATGCATCACACAAAGTAGTACAACATTTAATATGACATGGTATCATGATATGATACCACATCCTCTCTTTCCTCATTTAATTGTCTGCCACATCATCCAAAAAGTCTAGTTGGCATGCATGATACCGCTTATGATACTACCATCACAACCAGCCTAAACTGGAAAAGAGGGAGTAATACTAGATAGTCTATGATATACTAGGTACCTCACTAAGAGCATGGTTAATAATACAACCACGGGGCGGCTATAAGAAGTTGCCATGTCATATACAACCAACCTCTTAGCGGGCATGTACAATAATAAGTTTTAAATACATACTAGTTTATCAATAGTTGGCCCACCTTACATCCTCACAAAGTGTCTTGGGTCTCGTGTTGCAGCTGGCTCTACTAACCAAGAGCCCGCTTCTCTTCTCTTTCCTCCAACTAAAGCACATATATATTATTCTATTCCTTATAGACTGCTTAGACTATCCACAGTGGGAGTAACATAGGTAGTAACATCACACGTATCTAGATAAAATAGATCATGTGGCAAGCAATAAATGAAGAAAGAGAGGAAAGTGGTAACATAGCAAGTTACTAGTAGTATGAGTAACATCACACATCTCAAGGCAAGATGAGTCTATAGCCTAATAAATGAAGTGTTGCATGTTACTACATAAGTCTCCAACGTATCTATAATTTTTGATTATTCCATGCTATTATAATACCAATCTTGGATGTTTTATAATCGTTTTATATCATTTTTTGCTACTAACCTATTGACATAGTGCCAAGTGCTAGTTCCTGTTTTTTCTGTCTTTTTTACATCACAGAAAATCAATATCAGACGAAGTCCAAATGCCACAAAACTTTATGGAGATGTTTTATGGACCAGAAGGAACATGTTGGGCCCTAGTTGCACCTAGGGGGAGTCCTGAGGAGGGGACAACCCACCAGGGCGCGCCCTGGTGGGTTGTGCCCACCTCGGGTGCCCCCCAGACCGCCTCTTTGCTCTATAAATACCCCCAAAATACCAGAATCCTAGAGGCGTCGATGAAATATTCATCCAGCCACCACAGAGTCCAGAACCACCAGATCCAATCTAGACACCATCTCGGATGGGGTTCACCACCTCCATTGGTGCCTCTTCGATGATGCGTGAGTAGGTCTTTGTAGACCTTCGGTTCCATAGTTAGTAGCTAGATGGCTTTCTCTCTCTCTCTCTCTCTCTTGATTCTCAATACAATGGTCTCTTGGAGATCCATATGATGTAACTCTTTTTGCGGTGTGTTTGTTGGGATCTGATGAACTTTGTGTATATGATCAATCATATCTTTTTATATCCATGAAAGTTATTTGAGTTTCTTTGGTCTCTTATATGCATGATCTCTTATAGCCTCCTATTTCTTCTCCAATATTTGGGTTTTGTTTGGCCAACTTGATCTATTTATCTTGCAATGGGAAGAGGTGCCCGGTAGTGGGTTCGATCTTACGGTGCTTGATCCCAGTGACAGAAAGGGAAACAACACGTATGTATCGTTGCTACTAAGGATAAAAAGATGGGATCTATATCTACGCAATAGATAAACGGATCTTGTCTACATCATGTCATCGTTCTTATTGCATTACTCCGTTTTTCCATGAACTTAATACACTAGATTCATGCTGGATAGCGGTCGATGTGTGGAGCAATAGTAGTAGATGCAGGCAGGAGTCGGTCTACTAATCTTTGACGTGATGCCTATGTAATGATCATTGCCTGGATATCATCATAATTATTTGAGGTTCTATCTATTTCCCAACAGTAATTTGTTTACCCACCGTTTGCTATCTTTCTCGAGAGAAGCCACTAGTGAAACCTACGGCCCCCGGGTCTTCTTTCTCATATATTTGCTTGCGATCTACTTTTCCTTTGCATTTTTATTCAGATCTATTAAACAAAAAATACAATAATACTTTGCTGCACTTTATTTTATTTACGATCTATTATTTTAATCTACTACAAATTTCTGGCATAGTTACCCGAAAGGGATTGACAACCCCATTAACACGTCAGGTTGCGAGGTGTTGTTATTTGTGTGCAGGTGATGTTTACGTTGTGTTGCTTGGTTCTCCTACTGGTTCGATAACCTTGGTTTCATCATTGAGGGAAATACCTACCTTCATTGTGCTACATCATCCCTTCCTCTTTGGGGAAATACTGATGTAGTCCTAGCAGACATGAGTTTTCTGGCGCTATAGTCAGGGAGCAATCAAAAGAAATTTCTGGCGTCGTTGCCGGGGAGGATCTTCAACATATACCAGGTTTCTAATCACAAATATCATCTCCTCGCAATTTACATTATTTGCCATTTGCCTCTCGTTTTCCTCTCCCCCACTTCACAAAAAAATTCCGCTTTATTTGCCTCTCTTTTTTCGTTCGCTGTTTTGTTGTCAGATCTATCCTTTGCTTGCAATCATGAGTGATTTCTGTATGGCATCAACAGATGATGGCCTAACTCCTAAGATAGGACGTGCAGGCAATCTGGATGCTAAAACTTTTATCTTGGGGCAAGGGAACATTATGGGAAAAGAGCGTATCCAAGAATTTTTCAATTGTGTGGGAAATTTGTGTCTTGATGATGCTCCTATACTTAAAACTACTAGATCTTATGCGGATGCTATTTCAGCACTAGTTCTGAAACTTGAAAGTAAATTTATTTGTACCCATCCTACCTTGCAAAGATTGTTTTTTGATCTCCCCGTTATAAAGAATCCTAGAGCTAAAAAGTTGGCCACTCTCATTCTTATGAATGAGTTTGACTACATAATATGGGGAGCTAGGGAAATCTTTGACTTTTATGGTATGAATCGTGAAAAACCCGTGATAGATGAAATTATTTGCAATAGTGACTATTCTTTAAGACATTTTCTTGGGGATAATAAATTCTTTGATGATAATCTTAAAAAGGAAGTCCCAGTTCTAGATATAATCCAACAAGTTTTCAATAATGCTAATCAACATTACTCTTGGATTGTTGTGGGAAATCAAAAGGGGTATGATGAAAACCAACTTAGGATTGCTAGGGCCTCTATGAAAAACATGTTTTATGTTGTGTTTACAAAGCCTCATGATGAAAATACCTCTAAGAAAGTCAAGAACAAAGATGACAAAACTTGGATCCTTGCTTTATGGCTAGCTAAGGGCGTATAATTATAGCGCTTGTTGGGAGGCAACCCAATGAATAAATTTTATTTTTGCTTTTTGCTTCCTATTTTTGTGTGTTAGCACAATTATGGTACTGTTACGATTGTGTTTTAGTTAGTGTTTTTGCCAAGTAAAGCCTTTAGGATCTTCTTGGATGATAGTTGTTTAATCTTGCTGAAAAACAGAAACTTTTACGCTCACGAAATTAATTTTCATTTCTTATTAGAGAGCGATAAAATACCCATTCCAATTGCAGTAGATCAATATACAAATTTCTCTGGTCATTATAATTTTTCAGATTTTTTGGAGTTACAGAAGTATTCGAATTAGTCAGATTGCTACAGACTGTTCTGTTTTGATAGATTATGTTTTCTTTGTGTTGTGTTCTTATTTTGATGGCTCTATGGTTTTCTTTGATGAGTTTGTGCCATAGAAAAGTTGGAATACAATATATATAATACAAAAACAAAATATGAATTGGTTTGATACAATACTTATAGTAGTGATTTATTATTCTTATACTAACGGATCTCACGAAGGTTTTGTTGAGTTTTGTGTGATTGAAGTTTTCAAGTTTTCGGTTATCTTATGATGGATGAAGGAAGGATGGAAGAGCCTAAGATTGGGGATGCCCCGACATCCCAAGCTATTATCCAAGAATGAGCAACCAACTAAGTTTGGGTATGCCCCCGAGTGGCATCCCCGCTTTCTTCCAATGATCATCGGTATTTTACTTGAAACTATATTTTTATTTGTCATATGATATGTGTTTTGCTTGGAGCGTCTTGTATGATATGAGTCTTTGCTTGTTTTATTTTGTGTTTTAAGTCATCAATCCTTGATGGAGACACCTATTTGAGAGAGCCACAATTATGTCATGACTTGTTAGAATTGCTCTCTATGCTTCACTTAAATTTTTATGAGCAATGGACTTGCTCTAGTGCTTCACTTATATCTTTTTGAGCACGGTGTGCTTAGTATTTTTGAAGAAATGCTCTCTTGATTCACTTAGATTTATTTGGGAGTTAGTAATTTTTTAAGAAATTCTCTCTTGCTTCACTTAAATTATTTTGAGAGAAAGAAAATTTGTTATGCTCATGATCTTCACTTATATTTGTTTGAACTTGTGAAAAGCAACATGTGAAAATTAGTCCCAAAGTGATAGATATCCAAGAAGGATAAATAAAAGGAAAAAATGTCATGAAGATCATTGGATAAAATAAACTTGATTCTTAGTAATAGTTTTGAGATATGATGATGTGATATTTGGGTTATGTTGATGAGTAATTGTGCTCTAGTAGGAATATTGGTGTTAAGGTTTGTGATTCCCGAAGCAAGCATATATAGTCTCTTGTTATGCTATGATGTTGGAGCATGATTTATTTTTGATTGTCTTCCTTATGAGTGGCGGTCGGGGACGAGCAATGGTCTTTTCCTACCAATCTATCCCCCTAGGGGCATGCGTAGTAGTACTTTGCTTCGAGGGCTAATAAACTTTTGCAATAAGTATATGAGTTCTTTATGACTAATGTGAGTCCATGGATTATACGCACTCTTACCTTTTCGCAATTTGCTAGCCTCTACGGTACTGTGCATTGCCCTTTCTCACATCGAGACATGGTGCAAACTTCGCAGGTGCATCCAAACCCCGTGATATGATACGCTCTATCACACATTAGCCTTATTATATCTTCCTCAAAACAGCCACCATACCTACCTATTATGGCTTTTCCATGGCCATTCCAAGATGTATTGCCATGCAACTTCCACCGCTTCCGTTTGATGCCTTGAGCATTCACTGTCATATTGCTTTGCATGATCATACATCTGACATAGTAGTTGTGGCTCAGCCACCGTTCATCATTTTTCATACATTGTTACACTAAATAATTGCACATCCTGGTACATGCCAGAGGCATTCATATAGAGTCATACTTTGTCATAGGTATCGAGTTGTAATTTTTATTTCGTTTAAGTTATAAGTAAATAGAAGTGTGATGATCACCATTATTCATTTTTAGAGTAGTGCCCCAGTGAGGAAAGGATGATGGAGACTGATTCCCCCACAAGTCGGGATGAGGCTCCGGACAGTGAGAAAAAAAGAGAAAAAGAAAAAAAGGAAAAAGAAAAAAAGGAAAAGAAAAAAGGGGGAAAGAAAAAATAAATAAATAAAGAGAGAAGGGGCATTGTTAGTATCCTTTACCACACTTGTGCTTCAAAGTAGCACCATGTTTTTCTTATGGAGAGTCTCCTATGTTGTCACTTTCATATACTAGTGGGAATTTTTCATTATAGGATTAGATGCACACCCACTTAGTTTTCATATTGAGCTTTCATACACTTATAGCTCTTAGTGCATTCGTTGCATGGCAATCCCTACTCCTCACGTTGATATCGATTGATGGGCATCTCCATAGCCCGTTGGTTAGCTGCATCAATGTGAGACTTTCTTACATTTTTGTCTTCTCTATATTTACCCTTATCATCATATTCTATTCCACCCATAGTCCTATATCCATGGCTTGATCTCATGTGTTGCGTAAGAGTTGAAAAAGCTGAAGCACGTTAAAAAGTATGAACCAATTGCTCGGCTTTTCATCGGGGTTGTGCATGATAAATACTTTGTGTTAAGAAGACAGAGCATGCCAAGACTATATGATTTTGTAGGGATAACTTATTTTAGCATTGATATTTTAAAAGACATGGTTGCTTGTTGATATGCTTGAGTATCTAAATTATCATGTCAAAACTAGACTATTGCTTTGAACAACTAAAAGTCCAATTGTCCATGCTATAAAGAAAAGAATATGATATGACATGATAGGTAGCATTCCACATCAAAAATTCTGTTTTTATCACTTACCTACTCGATGATGAGTAGGAGTTAAGTTTGGGGATGCTGATACGTCTCCAACATCTCCAACGTATCTATAATTTTTGATTGTTCCATGCTGTTATATTATCAATCTTGGATGTTTTATAATCATCTTATAGTCATTTTATATCATTTTTTGGTACTAACCTATTGACATAGTGCCAAGTGCCAGTTCCTATTTTTTCCGTGTTTTACACATCGCAGAAAATCAATATCAGACGGAGTCCAAATGCCACGAAATTTACGGAGATTTTTGATGGACTAGAAGGAACATGTTGGGCCCTGGTTGCACCTGGGGAGTCCTGAGGAGGGGACAACCCACCAGGGCGCACCAGGAGGCCCAGGCGCGCCCTGGTGGGTTGTGCCCACCTTGGGTGCCCCCGGTACCACCTCTTTGCTCTATAAATACCCCAAAAATACCAGAATCCTAGAGGCGTCAGGAAATATTCATCCAACCGCCGCAGAGTCCAGAACCACCAGATCCAATCTAGACACCATCTCGGATGGGGTTCACCACCTCCATTGGTGCCTCTCCGATTATGCGTGAGTAGTTCTTTGTAGACCTTTGGGTCCATAGTTAGTATCTAGATGGCTTTCTCTCTCTCTCTCTCTCTCTCTCTCTCTCTCTCTTGATTCTCAATTCAATGGTCTCTTGGAGATCCATATGATGTAACTCTTTTTGCGGTGTGTTTGTTGGGATCTGATGAACTATGAGTTTATGATCAGTCATATCTTTTTATATCCATGAAAGTTATTTGAGTTTCTTTGATCACTTATATGCATGATCTCTTATAGCCTCGTATTTCTTCTCCGATATTTGGGTTTTGTTTGGCCAACTTGATCTATTTATCTTGCAATGGGAAGAGGTGCCCGGTAGTGGGTTCGATCTTACAGTGCTTGATCCCAGTGACAGAAAGGGAAACAACACGTATGTATCGTTGCTACTAAGGATAAAAAGATGGGATCTATATCTACGCAATAGATAAACGGATCTTGTCTACATCATGTCATTGTTCTTATTGCGTTACTCCGTTTTGCCATGAACTTAATACACTAGATGCATGCTGGATAGCGGTCAATGTGTGGAGTAGTAGTAGTAGATGCAAGCAGGAGTCGGTCTACTAATCTTGGATGTGATGCCTATGTAATGATCATTGCCCAGATATCGTCATAATTATTTGAGGTTCTATCAATTTCCCAATAGTAATTTGTTTACCCACCGTTTGCTATATTTCTCGAGAGAAGCCACTAGTGAAACCTACGGCCCTCGGGTCTTCTTTCTCATATATTTGCTTGTGATCTACTTTTCCTTTGCATTTTTATTCAGATCTATTAAACCGAAAATACAAAAATACTTTGCTGCACTTTATTTTATTTACGATCTATTATTTCAATCTACTACAAATTTCTAGCATCGTTACCCGAAAGGGATTGACAACCCCTTTAACACGTTGGGTTGCGAGGTGTTGTTATTTGTGTGCAGGTGTTGTTTACGTTGTCTTGCTTGGTTCTCCTACTGGTTCGATAACCTTGGTTTCATCACTGAGGGAAATGCCTACCTTCGCTGTGCTACATCATCCCTTCCTCTTTGGGGACATACCGACATAGTCCTAGCAGACAGGAGTTTTCTGGCGCTATAGTCAGGGAGCAATCACTACACATATGTTACTCCCCACCATAGAGGTAGTAACGTAGACTAGTAACATTCTATGTTACTACCCATTGTGGCTAGTCTTATGCCACTCTATTGTAATTGCTCTAATGCATAATATTATAGAGTAGCTAGTATCATATGTAGTACTTTATTTATATTGTCATGCATGACACATAGTAGCATAGCATTTATTATGATACAGTTTCATGATATGATACTTAACCCTCTCTTTCTTCATTTAATTAATTCTATGACAGCTCATCAAAATTGCCTAGTTGGCACGCATGATACTAGCTATGATACCCCCTTACTATTAGCCTAGCAAAGAAGGTGTATAGATCATTTGTGCGCCACTTTGTGAGTTTTGATCCGTTTGTTCGAGAAGCGGGGAGAAGTTTCAAACATTTCGGCCGCGAGGTGCGGCCACTGGCGTAGGCCTAGTTGGTATTTTAATTACAAGAAATTCAGATGGAGTTCGTACATCATCAAAATCGATGTGCGTGCTCTCACGACCCCGTGGAAAAAAATTGGTAAAGTTTGGCACAAGTTTTGATGACCGCTCCTTCCAAACCAGAGCATCTCACATGAAGGATCATGGGTTTCCAAAAGGAGACGTGTCAATTCAAACTCTTGTGGCTGGTGACTTCATCGTTTGGCCTCATAAAAATTTCCACGGTACGCAATCACCATTATAACACGGGTTTGATTTTCTGGTGCATTTCAGGTATCGTTAGATATATTTATGACATTTTTTGAGATTAACGTGCATTTTCTGCATAAAATAAAATTACAACTAGAACTGCATGTGTTGTCGAAAGGGATGAGGATTGTCGTTCGATCTGGGAGCATCCAATGGTGTAGACATACGATCCGTGGGGTTTGGGTTCTAGCCAATCAGAAAGCATGACTCAGATCGTGGGCGGTGTGGCGGGGTTTGGTCGGCAGACGACTTTCATCAACGAACCGTGTGCTCTTTGCAAACCAGATTGCATATTTTTGTTTACACATACTATAGTGAGATCAATCGAGTGCGCTACCTCTATGATATAATAATAATAACAACAAAAAACAGTTCATATTCATTGCCTGAGCTGAAAGCATATCAAGGTCAACATATTAACGGTTCTTACATCAACAAAAAACCGGGCATAACTCACAAATTCAGTACATGCATCAGTTCTAAATTGAATGAATTAAGTTGCAGGGTAGGCATAAAGACTAGTCTTACGGCTTAATTCCCATGTACATGGGGAACCGGGATCATTAAGTTGACCCCGAATGAACTTGGGTTTTTTTGATGATTTTACGCTGTTCTGTTACACGGGTGTGTGATCCCTTGGCTAGCAACTCATCAAATTCATCGTACTCGTCCTCATCGGCAACATCATCGACACCTAGTACCCTTCTCTTCCCATGCATCGCTAAATGGCAGTTCTTATTCAAGGGGTCTTCCCAAAGGAAAATCTGGGTAGCATCACTGGCAAGAATGAACGGGTCCGCGTGATATGCCATCGTTGTTCTGTTAACATAGGTCTTCCTGTACTCATCAATCCTTACCTAACCAAGAGGGATCCATGCACACCTGAATAATTCCACCTTAACTTTCACATAGTCAAGCACCCAAATCTCTTTGATGGTCCCATAGTATACCCTTTTATCAGCTTCATTTACAGTCATGCATTCTATTTGAACAGAGCTGTTCTGATATGAGGTCTTCTGATCATGTTCCTCAGTGTAGAACGTGCATCCATTTATGTCATATGCTTGGTACGTCAACACCGTAGGTGATGGCTTTTGTGCCAACCACGTAGCAATTTCATCGATGGATCCTTGTACCAAACGATTCTTCAGCCATTCGGCATAGTTCTTAGTGTGCTCCTTCATATCCACATCTAATGAAGGCACCATTGGTAAGAAGCTTTGGCGTATCTCCGCCAAGTGTTCTTCGGCATAAGCGATGAGAACTAGGTTGTTAAGCAGTACCGTCAAATGGGCTTTCTCTGCCAATTCCCCGGGTGCAGCCATTTGCATGCCAGCAAGGACCGGCTTACCTTTCAGCCTTCCCTCGTGGCGAGAGAGGGGCAAACCTATATGTCTTTGTTTCATGTATTCGGTGCAAAACTCATCCACCTCCTCCGCGGTATAACCTTGTAGGATGCTTGCCTCTGGATGGTTTCGGTTCTGACAAAAGCGCTTTAGTATTGCCATGAACCGCTCGAAGGGATACATGTTGCGAAGAAACACATGACCACAATACTTTATCTCGTCGACAAGGTGCACAGTGAGATGGACCATGACATCAAAGAATGAGGGTGGGCAAACATCTCTAGGTTGGACAATATTCTTGCAATATCATCTTGCATATGATCCAACTCTTCAGGATTTACAACTTTTTGCCATAGTTGGTTGAAGAAATCACAGAGGTCAATGAGTGTGTTTCTTATATCTTTTTCCATCAGATTCCTGATGGCCACCGGGAGGATTTGTGTCAACATTACGTGGCAATCATGTGACTTCATGTGACTCAACTTCATTTTACCTGAGCTCACATCCATGAGACTTCTGATGTTTGCGTAGTAGGAAGATGGTGTCTTAACTGACAACAAATAGGTGAAGAACTGTGTTGCTTCTTTTGTACTGAAATTATAACTCTGGTGAGCTTTGATGAATTTGTCATTATCTTTTGCTTCACTTTCGTTTTGATTGATCAGCAAGCATATCGAGCCGTGAACCATCAGCATCCTTTCTTTTACCTTTAATCTTGAGCAGAGTACCAAGGATGCTTTCACATATGTTCTTCTCTACATGCATGACATCGATGCAGTGACATACACATAGAATCTCCAGTAAGGTAATTTCCAGAACACCGATTTCTTCTTAAACACTTGACCCTTGGGTGTTTGTTTCACCATTAAAGGGTGGTTCTTGTCAAGCACAACATTAATTTTTTAGCCATGTTGTGGACCACCTCCCTGTCATAGGGTCTTGGGCCCGCACCTGCCTCTGTCGTACCATCAAATTCAGCTTTCATCTTCCGGTATGGGTGATTTTTCCGTAAGAACCTACGATGACGCAAATACACTGTTTTACATGAGTTAGGAAGTCTTCTACTAGCTATCCTATCCATGCATGTGACACACCCTACATCTCCCTTTGTTTTCTGCCCCGATGTGTTGCCTAATGCACATATCTTGAATGGTGTGCACCAGCATCGCTTGTAGATCGAAAATCTCCTTTCTGTAAGCATCATAACATTTTACAACAGACACATCTATCCACACTGTCAGCAGTTCTTCTACCAGTAGATGAAAGTAAATGTCGATGTCATTTCCAGGTTGCTTCGGGCCTTGGATAATCATTTACATCATAATGTATTTTTTCTTCATACACAACCAAGGAGCTAGGTTATATATGCACGACCATGTGCTGTGATTGGTGCTCATATCGCCAAAAGGATTCATCTCATCAGTACACTCACTGAGCCTTGTACTTCTAGGATCCTTAGCAAATTTTTCAAACTTTTTGTCGATTAATTCCCACTGAGCCCCATCTTTCGAGTGCCTCATAAACCTATCCACAATTCGCTCACCAGGATGCCACCGCAACCTCTTTGCCTCTCTAGGGTTTGCAAACAAACGCCTCAACCTGGGAATTAAAGGCAAGTACCAAACAACCTTGAACAGGATTCCTGTCTTCATCTCGTCGTCCAATTTGTACTTGTACTTTGCTCTCCCGCGCTTGTATTGTGCATGCTTGCATGTGGGACATGCATGCAAATCTTTGTACTCACCACAATATAGTATACAATCACTCACACAAGCGTGTATCTTATGTACTTCAAGTTATAATGGGCAAACAATTTTCTTTGCTTCATTCGTGCTTCTGGGAGCACATTATCTTCCGGGAGAATTTCTTTGAAAAGACCTAACATCTCTGTGAAGCCCTTGTTTGATAGACCGTTTGCTACTTTAAATCTGAGAAACGCCAGGGTGGCACTCAACCTTGAATATTTCTTTTTGCAACCTGGATACAATTCTTTCTTGGAGTCCACATCAATGGTAGGAAGATCCTTGTACCCAATCATATCCTTTTTTGGGCCCTCGAAATCTGCAATCATAGCAGCAAAATCTGGCATATCAAGATTGTCATCATATGCCTCGACATCTTGGTTTTCCAGTGGGTGTTTCTGCTTTCCGGTGTTCCATTGGTAGCTTGACGCCTCTGCCCCGATGTTAGATTCAACATCCATGTGACACTGATCAGGTTTGGCATCTCGCTGCCCTGGGTATCTTCATCCATGACCTCCTCTTCACCATGTCTGGTCCAATGTGTATATCCATCCATGAATCCCCTGGAGACTAAGTGCATCTAGACATCTGCAACTTCATGTGACTCTGTATTGGCACAATCAGTACATGGACACAGGATGTAATCCGCATCACCAATTCTCCTCTTTGTACTTTCATCCAAATTCATGAACTCTGTCATGCCACTGATAAAATTTGCGGGTTTTCGGTTCTTCATCCATCGACATCGTTCCATCTGCATCACACGAATGGTAATTAAAAACAAAACAACAACATTAATACACGGATTAACTGCTGCCTAAAGATGCGTGCATAAATCACAAGGTTTTATTTTAATAATTACTAAGGACGCTCCATGTTGTTATCCAAACGTGCAATGACAAAAATTAATGGCCAGTCAATTTACATGCAGAGTACCAGTACAACACTACTCTTAGGAATTGAATACCTTAATTAAGCCACTCACGAAAATAATACCTTAATTAATTAGCCGCGCGGTGACCTCCACCCGATAGACAGGCAAGCGCGATGCGGCGGCACACCGAGACTGCAGGGTCAAGGAGCAAAGCTTAGTGTGGCTACCGCCTGAAGTTCGACCTCCACTATCCCGCCATCGACCGCGATGGATGTGCTCGAATCATGCCGCCGCCAACCCTGATGGTTGAGCTCCTCCTATCTCCCGCCATAGACCGAGGATTAACCTCCGATGACGCCGCCACTGCCCAGCGGCCGAGGATTGACCTCTTCTTCGGCAGCCGCTGCCTAGGCCGCCGCTGCCATCTCTATATGCAGAGCGGCTGTTTACACGGTATCTCACCGTAACTCAATTATATGGATTGGGTAGTACATCACGTACGGTTATGTAACGACAACCGTGTCTAACCTACATTGTCTTCTCACATGGTTTGGTGCGGAAATTGTATGTGATGTTGTAATACCTAACACAAACGACATGTATAAACAGTGTGCCGTATACAACATATAGTGCCATAAATAGTTCCCGACCGTTAGCTTATCTACATAGTTTCCCCATTTTCCCCCAAATCCCTACATAGCCTCCAAATTCCCTCGCATGGCATTGACATTGGGGGAATGCACACGAGTGGTGCTGATGGTTTCGGTGCGACCGCTGCTGCTCGTATCGCCACCACGACGGCGGTGGCCGCCGAGCACTTGCCTAAGGTCATCAGAAGGCAGGTGTACTACCGATCCGAATTGTCTTGTCAGGTTCCAATCTCTCCCGATCTTTTTAGCATGTCCAAAGTATAGCTCCTTGCTGAATTCGTTCTGAATGACCCCCCCCCCTAGGAAAGCGATCTGCCGCTGGATCGGAATCCGGAGCTTGACTCCAGACCCCGCAACACGAGTTCGGCTCCGAATTTTGTGCCACCCGAAGTACCAAAAGCTGACTTGTGTCCACGGGCACACTCTTGCTTGACGTGTATGCACAGAGGGATTCAAGATTGGCAGACGGTTTCACAGTTGCCCCTTAGAGGTTAGTGCTAATTAAGTTCATCATTTTACTTCAGTTAATGCCACCGCTCATCCAGAATACTATTTAAATTTGCAGGGATATGAGGCTTGTGCCTTTGTTGACTGGCTGGATGAAGAATGTCATGGCAGGGCTCGGAGTGTTATCACCAAGCTCGCAGAAGATAACGTAAAGCTGAAGAAGAAGAAACTGGCTGATCTGGAATGTACAATCAGTACGATGAAGCACGAAAGAATCAATCACAGGAAACAGATGAAAGCAAGAGACAAGAAGGAACTAGCATGTGTAGTTGTGGTTGTCGCATTAGCCATGTTCTATGCGCTGTTTGCAATGATGATTAGGGGTTTTGTTTGACAGTATTGCTAAAGCACATCTAGATGTGCTCTAAGTAATGCACATCTAGGTCCTATGCCATTGATGTTACGCGAAGATTCGTGCAGATATTTTTCTTTGTCTTTTTTCTTTTGCTTTCTAGTTTGATTATTACTAGCTTTATCAATAAGAGCTCAATGTATTGCTTGCCAACTGTCCTACTCCGTTCGTACCGGTACCGGTGCATACTCCCAAAACTCGTTCCTTGTTTTTGTCCTGAAAAAGGAAACCAACCAAATAGCCAATAGGAGTCCTGCACAACCCCGGGATTTTGGAGCGACTAGGTACAAAAAATTGCGATTGATTATGTCAGCGGTTAGATAATATGTCAACCCCCGCTTCAATCCCCTCTTCAATTGGTAGTTCCTCTTCTCTGCATACCCCTCTTAAGTGTCCACCATCTTCATCGTCCCTGAAAGGCCACGCTACACACTGGCACACACTGTGCAGCCATGTCGAGCGACAGTGAGGACAACAGTTCGGCCAGCAGTCTGGTGCCCGATGATAGGTCAACACAGAATCATCCCACTCGTCTTCCATGAGTCCAGCGTCGAGCCCAGACCTCGATTATATCCGCTTCATGGAAGGGACACCGCCTCTGGAGTCGTCAGACAACAACCAGACGGACGAGGATACGTCGAAGGACGAAGAAGAGTACGACGATGATGATGAGGAGGAATGGTCGAATGAGGAGGATGACGACGACGACAGCAACGACGATGACGACGGCGGAAAAGCCAACAGTCCGTGGCAAAAAGCATCCTCGCCAAGACAATGTCGTGGGGCCATCAAACAACAACAAGAAGAAGAAGAAGGACTAAATTAAGCAGACTGTATATATCTCTGTTTATCCTGTCAATCTCATCGCATACAGTTAGTAATATATATTCGACAAAGATCTTCTACATTATCGCCAACAGGTTGGTTTGTTGAACTATGTACCCTGACGAGCACATAATTCACAAAAAAGACCGTACGGGCTATCTATAATGATCGCACACAATTCTGATTACCGACCTGTTTGCCGGGTATCACATACATCTTGTTACGCCGAATCATTTGTGTTCACCACAATCATCGCAAACGGTTCATCGGAGCAAACTGTATGCCATATATCGCACACACCTTGAGTTGGCTGCCCGTTTCTGTTGTTCTGTCTCATCGCAAATAGTTCGTACAGATCAACCCTATGCCCCTCATCGCACACGCAATTAAAATCCAAACCGTGTTTGATGTATCATTCATCGCAAACATTTTGCATCTTTTTGATGGTTTTTTACATCACCGTTTGCGATTAATGCATCGCACACAGTTCCGTCAAAGGGTCTTTAATCATAGTGTCGCATTAGCAGCATCCTGCAGTAGTGACATATTCCTTTGACTATGAGATTATGCAACTCCCGGATACCGGAGGAATACCTTATGTGCTATTAAACGTCACAACGTAACTGGGTGATTATAAATATGCTCTACGAGTATCTCCGAAGGTGTTTGTTGGGTTGGCATAGATCGAGATTAGGATTTGTCAGTTCGAGTATCGGAGAGGTATCTCTGGGCCCTCTCGGTAATGCACATCATCATAAGCCTTGCAAGCAATGTGACTAATGAGTTAGTTGCGGGATGATGCATTACAGAACGATTAAAGAGACTTGCTGGTAATGAGATTGAACTAGGTATGAAGATACCGACGATCGAATCTCGGTCAACACTTCAAAAAAAGACACATTCGTGACATTTTGGGCCGAACGAAATTTTTTTCTGTCATACATATGACACTTCTATGAAAATAATTGTGACAAACCCCGGTATCATCATAGATGTGGTGGGCTCCTACTTCTATGACAAAAAATCATGAAAAAATGGGCTTTTCGTCCTGGGCGGGCCGGAGACGCAGCTGCATGACATTCTTTGGGCCGTCCATGATAGAAAAAACCGTGGTAGAAGCGAGGGCGAGGAAAATTTTGGGGAGTTCCCGATTACAGTGGGAGATCAGGGGCCAAGTGATGTGCGTTTCTCTCATACATGTACGCGCGTGTGTGCGAGGCGTTGGCTCTAACTGACCCCGAGTGAGGCGTTGGGCTCTAACTGAACCCGAGCGATTGCACTGCAGGCTACGCGTTACTGAACCCGAGCGATCGATCGATGGCTGTTAACTGAACCCGATCGAGCGATTCTTTCGCTACTGCTGCTAACTAAAGTCGATCGATGCTGCCTCTGGATGAACAATGAGTGTTGGGGGGGGGGTTGGATGAACAGTTCCCGGTGGGGGTGGATGAACAGGACCCCGTGGTGTTGCCTCTGGATGAACAGGACCCCGATCGATCGAGCCGGTTGGGGCTGGATGAACAGGACCCCGTGGAGGGCTGGATGAACAGGACCACCCCGTGGAGGGCAGGATGAACAGTAGATGGTGGAGGGCAGGATGAACAGTAGCCCGTGGAGGAGTGGTTAAACAGGAGCCCGTGGAGAGGGCTGGTTGAACAGTAGCCGGTGGAGTAGCGCGCGGTGGAGGCTGGATGAACAGGAGCCCGTGGATGAACAGTCGCAGGTGGAGGCTGGAGGAGGTCGACGGTGGATGAATAGTAGCTCGTGGAGGCTGGAGGGGGTCGACGGTGGAGATGAATAATATCCTGTGGAGTCTTGTTTTGCAGTACGCCACACCCCTCCCGATGAACATGACCCCCGTTTCAACCGTAGTGCTACAACACAAGTCCGTTTCCTCCGTTTTGCGGTAGGCCACACCCCTTCCGATCAACAGGACCCCCATTTCGACCGTAGGAGGTCCGTTTCCTCCGTTTTGTGGTACACCACACCCCTCCCGATGAACAGGATCCCGTTTCGAACGTGGCCGGTCGAACACAAGGCCGTTTCCTCCGTTCTGCGGTACGCCAGGCCTCGTTTCCATTGCCTGTTCCGTCCAAGCCCTCCCGATGAACACGATGCATTCCGTTGCCTCCTCATGAACACGACGCATTCCGTTGCCTCCCCATGAACACGACGACGACGCTATTTCTCCGTTCTGACCCAGCCATGTACACGAGCCCTGGCCGTACGTATGCGCAAGTAGGCGTTCGAGACCCCGCCCGTATGTACACATACGTGGCCGTATTTTCTTTCTTGCACCCTGGCCGCCTCTACTACAGCACGTGCGCGCCTCTACATCGACCAGTATATATGTACGTACACATTCGCGACCAGAATGACAACGCTACATACGCTTTGACCAGGTGGGTCCTGACTGTCAGGCACTTCCTTGCGTGCGAAGATGTAGCTGGTGGGTCCCAGCAGTCAGGGGGGCGAAATACGGTGGCCCGTTCGGTGGGTCCCGCTGTCAGGTGGAGGAATAATTATTTTGCACGTAATAAGGAGGCACTTCCTTGCTGCGGCCGTGGACCCAACTGTCAGCCTCTCCACGTACAGTCCATGTCCGGTGGAAGCCGTTCCTTGACCACGTAGACCACACCGCGCCGAGAGCACCAGGGCGGTGGACGACGGCGAGGCCTAGGAAGGGGACGACGTGGAGCCGGGGAAGACTCGGCAGTGGATGCCCACGCGTAGAGGAGCACGAGGGTTCACTGGTTCGCTGCGGTGTGAGGCTGCCGTCACCGCAGAATAACAGGGGGTGTGGGTGAGTAGAGGGATGGCCTAGCCAGCGGTGGGAGTAGTAGGGGGCGGTGAGGCCTCCGCCGCATCGCAGCCGGCCACGGGAGGTAGGAGCATGAGGCACGACCGGCGCTGGTTTGGGCGGCTGGAGCAAGAAGACCAGAGGTTGAAGAAGCACTACGGCCGTTGGATGGACATTGAAAGGATCGAGAAGAGGTGTCTAGAGGGGGGGGTGATTAGACACTAAGTGCTAAAAGTTGCAGTTTTTAACTTCTTTAAGTTGAAGTGGAGTTTTGGCACAAGTTTAACAAACACAATACATATCAAGCAAGCATGCAAAGAGTATATGAGCAGCGTAGAGTAAAGCATGCAACTTGCAAGAATATAAGGGGAAGGGTTTGGAGAATTCAAATGCAATTGGAGACACAGATGTTTTTGTTGTGGTTCCGATAGGTGGTGCTATCGTACATCCATGTTGATGGAGACTTCAACCCACGAAGGGTAACAGTTGCGCGAGTCCACGGAGGGCTCCACCCACGAAGGGTCCACGAAGAAGCAACCTTGTCTATCCCATCATGGCCGTCGCCCACGAAGGGCTTGCCTCACTAGCGATAGATCTTCACGAAGTAGGCGATCTCCTTGCCCATACAAACTCCTTGGTTCAACTCCACAATCTTTGTCGGAGGCTCCCAAGTGACACCTAGCCAATCTAGGAGACACCACTCTCCAAGAAGTAACAAATGGTGTGTTGATGATGAACTCCTTGCTCTTGCGCTTCAAATGATAGTCTCTCCAACACTCAACTCTCTCTCACAGGATATGGATTTGGTGGAAAGAAGATTTGAGTGGAAAGCAACTTGGGGAAGGCTAGAGATCAAGATTCATATGGTGGTAATGGAATATCTTGGCCTCAACACATGAGTAGGTGGTTCTTTCTCAGAAAATGTGTATTGGAAGTGTAGATATGTTCTGATGGCTCTCTCGCCGAATGAAAAGTGGGTGGAGGGGTATATATAGCCTCCACACAAAATCTAACCGTTACACACAATTTACCAATCTCGGTGAGACCGAACTGAAAAACTCGATCGGACCGATTTAGCAAACCTAGTGACCGTTAGGGTTTTCGGTGGGACCGACTAGATCAACTCGGTGGGACCGATGTGCTAGGGTTAGGGTAAAACCAAAACTCGGTTTGACCGATTACTCAAATTCGGTGGGACCGATTTGGGTAATAAGCAAAACAGAGAGTTGGCCAAGCAAACTCGGTGGGGCCGATTGCATATCTCGGTGGGACCGAAAATATTGCAACAGGTAACAGAGAGTTTGCAAGCCCATCTCGGTGAGACCGAGATCCCATCAGTGAGACCGAACTGATTATGGTTTATGGCAGTGGCTATGTCAACTGAACTCGGTGGCTCCGGATAGAAAGAACCGGTGGGGCCGAATTCGACTTTTGGTTTAGGACATATTTGGAAGTGAGAAAGTGGTTGAGGACTTTGGAGCATATCACTAAGCACTTTGAGCAAGCACGCCATTAAGCAACACCTCATCCCTTCTTAATAGTATTGGCTTTCCTATAGACTCAATGTGCTCTTGGATCACTAAAATAGAAAATGTAGAGTCTTGATCTTGAAGCTTGAGCCAATCCTTTGTCCTTAGCATTTTGAAGGGGTTCCACATCCTCTAGTCCATGCCACTTCATTGTTGAACTTATCTGAAACATACTAGGTAAAAGTGTTAGTCCAACAAGAGATATGTTGTCATTAATTACCAAAACCACCTAGGGAGCACTTGTGCTTTTAATCTCCCCCTTTTTGGTAATTGATGGCAACATACATCAAAGCTTTAGATAAATATATAGAGAATAGCAAGTAAAGCTTTGGAAAGACATGTAACAAGCATAGGCTCCCCTACATGTATGCAATCATGTGAATATGAAATATAGGAGCATGTGAGAGCATAACCATGATAGAGTAGCAATGTGTTACATGTATCTTGGCTATATGCATCAGGGCAAAAGATATGAATATGGGAAATGTACCTTCATGCCCACGAGTCCTTCTCGCAAACAGTATGTACATCAGCAAGAATTTCTCATACACATGACTATGATGCATATACTTACCTTGTGGTCTTGAGTTGGCTAGGATGGGATGAGCCTATGTAAACAAGGTTAGATAACACAGATGCATCCACTAGCTACAGGAAACAAAAGAAACCACAAGAATACCAAGACTGGGATGACATGTAGAGTGAGTACAGAGTACCACAATAGATATTGACATGTCCCCAAAGAGAAAGATATGCAATGAATTTAATGAATTTCTTTCCCTTCGATGTCTTGATCCCCCTGAAACTGGCATGGGATGCTGGGAGAAGATAGGGAACAGAAAAACAGAGCTCAAAGAAACAAATGAATAGAGCTAATGCAAATAAGCACATATGAACATGTCTTTCCCCCAAGAATACATGTGGCATCTCTCCTCTTGAACATCAAGCATCTGGGATCCTTGAAGATTATTCTTTCCTGGAGTATTCCCTCCCCTAGAGATCTCTCCCCCTAGAGATATGATTAAGCTTTGATGTGATCTCTCTCTCCCCCTTTGACATCAATTTCCAAGAAGGGTCTTCTGGAATTTGTTGTGAATAGGTTCGGTCCTTGAATCACAGTACAAATCATTAAGGTAAATGTGATGCTTGCAGAGGACAAGATTCATTGAGTGGAGCTAGACCAAGAATAAAGCAGGAATAAGTGGCAGAATGTTTTTCCTGTAGTGAAATCGGTGTCACCGAGTTGGATGCTTCGGCCCTGAAAATCTTTGGCTAGACCGGAATCATGAAACCGGTGGAACCGAGTTCATCACAGAGAAAAACACTTGTCACCTCAGCTCACTAGACAAATAATATCTCTCAAAGATTTGCAATGAATTGGATGCAGAAAATGCAGAACAAAGAACAAAGAAAACAAACTAAAAGGTCTAGATGAAGTTTGAAAGGGGAAACAAATATGCATGAGACAACTGCAAGAACACAGAAAATAACACAACAGAATTTCATCTAGAGTTGGGCGGTGACAAAGTCACCTATGTTAGAGTACATTGACTTAGGAGTCAAGTGAGATCACTTGATCATAGGTCGTACTCATCGTTTAAGCTCAAAATGGGGTTACCATTTTTCGTTTAAGTATCTTGATGTATTCACATCTTGTCGAGTTGCTTTGACTCATGACTTGGAGTAAAGCTACTCTAAGATAGAATAACATACCTTGGGTGGCGGTGTTGATCTTGATCATGTAGTTGAACTTGTGTGGGTTGCTCAAGGTTGATGTAGCCCATCAAGAGTTGGGAGCACCCTTTGGATTTTGAGTTCATCTACCTACATGGGTTAGTTTTCGCAAGGAAGAGCACTTGTGTATCCAACATGACAATCATGAAACTCAACATAGAATTTGTCAAAGGATATGTTTGAAAGATTTCGTGCTTCCTTATCATCAACCACCATTGTGTAGAGACTTGGTGATGTAGAGATTGCTCAAGATGTGAGTGAGTTGCAATCTCATAGAATTAGATTCGTCCAAGTACCTACAATGGTTAGATAACATGCAAGATGCAAATTTTCAAGGCATAAGATAATCATTAAAATATCAAGTGATTAGTCGTGAGATCAAGTCTTGCATGTATCCAATGGAGTTCCTACTCCAAGTTTGAAGCATCAATGATGTTCAATTCACCTCTTAACCTACAAAATACTTTCTCATCAAGTGGTTTAGTGAATATATCCGCTAATTGCTTATCGGTGCGAACATGCTTAAGGTTTATGTCACCCTTAGCAACGTGATCTCGAATGAAATGATGACGAACTTCAATATGCTTAGTTCGAGAGTGTTGCACGGGATTGTGAGCAATCTTGATAGCACTTTAATTTTCACAAAGTAATGGAACATGTTTCACATATATCCCATAATCTTTAAGAGTCTGGGTCGTCCAGAGTAATTGAGCACAACATGAACCAGCGGCAATGTATTCCGCTTCAGCGGTGGATAAGGATACCGAGTTTTGTTTCTTGGAAGACCAAGACACAAGAGATCTACCAAGGAATTGACAAGTACCCGAAGTGGACTTCCTATCAACCTTGTCACCGGCATAGTCCGAGTCGGAGTAGCCAACACGATCAAAGGAAGCTCTCTTTGGATACCAAACGCCAAAATTTGGTGTATGTATTAAGTATCTCACTATCCTCTTCACGGTCTTAAGATGACATTCCTTAGGAGCAGCTTGATATCGTGCACACATTCACACATTTAACATGATATCGGTACGTGAAGCACATAGATATAATAATGAACCAATCATGGAGCGGTAAACTTTTTGATCAACCGGTTCACCATCTTTGGTCAAATCAAGATGTCCAATAGTAGGCATGGGTGTAGTCATACCTTTGCATTCTTGCATATTGAACTTCTTGAATAAGTCCTTGGTGTACTTTGTTTGAGAGACAAAGGTGCCTTCCTTAGTTTGCTTGATTTGCAAACCAAGAAAGAATTTGAGTTCACTCATCATAGACATCTCAAACTTCTCCGACATTAGCTTCCCAAACTTTTCACTAAAATGAGGGTTAGTTGATCCAAATATAATATCATCAACATAATTTGTCATACAAATAGTTCTCCATTAACCCTTTTAGTAAAAGAGTAGAATCTATTTTTCCAATTTCAAAGCCTTTTTCAATAAGGAACTTGGTCAAGCATTTATACCATGCTCTAGGAGCTTGTCTAAGACCATAAAGGGCTTTGTGAAGTTTGTAGACATGATTAGGTTTCTTGGGATTGACAAAGCTGGGAGGTTGCTTAACATAAACTTCCTCCTCAATTTCACCATTTAGAAAAGCACTTTTAATGTCCATTTGGTACAAAGTGAAATCATGGTGATTAGCATAAGCAAGTAAGATGCGAATGGACGCAAGTCTAGCAACAGGAGCATATGTCTCACCATAGTCCATACCTTCGACTTGTGTGTAGCCTTGGGTGACGAGACGTGCTTTGTTGCGAACCACTTGTCCATCTTCATCTTGCTTGTTGCGAAATACCCATTTGGTACCGATGATGTTGTGGTTGTTGTCGGGCTTCTCGACCAACGTCCACACTTGATTTCTCTCAAAGTTGTGTAGCTCTTCATGCATAGCGTTTATCCAATTCGGGTCTTCCAATGCTTCTTCAACCTTCATAGGTTCAATGCGAGAGATGAATGAATAGTGTTCACAGAAGTTAGCTAAACGAGTTTTTGAGCGAGTCATTCTCCCGGTTTGGATATCATTGTAGATTTGCTCCACGGGATGATCTTTAGCAATTCTGGCTTGAACTCGTGAAAGCTTTTACTTGGGTCTTTGTTGAACATCTTCTTCATCTTGTTCTTCTTCTTGGCTTCTTCATTGTTAGCATTGTCGTTCTCTTGTCGTGGTGGAGAAGGAGGTTGTTGACGTTCGTCTTGGTGCACTTCCTCGTTTTGTTCATCTTGGTGTGTCCCACTCGTGGATGCTTCCATATCAACTCTTGGTTCACCTTGTCGTGAGGTAGAAGCTTCCACTTGGACGGACGAGGTACTCTCCTTTATCTCCATTGGACGAATCTTGCCAATAGACAAGTCTTGGATTGCTTCCGAGGGTCCTTTGTCTCCTACATCAATTGGTAATTGCTCTACTTGAGAGCCGTTAGATTCATCAAACTTCACATCTACCATTTCTTCAACCTTTCGGGTGAAATTGTTGTAGACACGGTATGTGTGAGAGTTTGAGCCATAACCAAGTAGGAAACCTTCATGAGACTTAGGAGCAAATTTAGAACGACAATGCTTATCAAGAATGTAGCACTTTGAGCCGAATACTCGAAAGTATCCAACTTGGGGTTTGTTACCGGTGAGGAGCTCGTATGCCGTCTTGCCGAGTAGCTTGTGATGATACAAGCGATTTGTTGCATGACAAGCTGTCTCTACCGCTTCCGCCCAAAAGTGTTTTGGCGTCTTGTACTCATCAAACATCGTTCTTGCCATCTCGATAAGAGTCCGATTCTTCCTCTCAACAACTCCATTTTGTTGAGGTGTGTACGTAGCCGAGAACTCATGTGCGATCCCTTCTTCGTCAAGAAAGGTGTCCACATTTGCATTCTTGAACTCCGTTCCATTGTCGCTCTGAACCTTCTTGATCTTCACGTCAAATTGATTTTGGGCCTTCCTAGCAAAGTTTTTGAAGATCTTTTGGACTAGCGATTTGTCATCAAGAAATAACACCCACGTAAATCTTGAAAAGTCATCAACTATGACAAGACCAAATGAGTTACCACCGAGACTCTTGTAGGCATTTGGACCAAAAAGATCCATCTGAAGTAGCTCGAGTGGTCTTCTTGTGGTCATGATGTTCTTAGCACGATGACTTCCTCCAACTTGTTTCCTTGCTTGACAAGAACTACAAAGTCTATCCTTGTCAAATATGACATCATTAATGCCAAGGATATGATTTCCTTTAATGAGTTTGTCAAGGTTTCGCATGCCCACATGGCCTAGCCTTCTATGCCACAACCAGCCTTTATAAGATTTAGCAATTAAGCAAGTTTTAGGTTGAGCCTTTTTAGTGAAATCAACAATGTAAAGATCTCCTCTACGTATACCGGTAAAAACCATTTTATGATTATCTCTACGAAACACTTGGCAGTCTACTTCAGTAAATAGGACATTGAAACCGAAATCAGCAAGTCTAGATACTGAAAGTAAGTTGTAGCCAAGAGATTCAACGAGCATGACATTTTGTATGGAGCTATCATGTGAGATGGCCACCTTACCAAGGACAACCACCTTATCCTTTGAATTATCACCAAAAGTGACATACTTTCGAGGGCCGTCATTTCCAGCAAGCTCACGGAACATGTCTTTATCTCCGGTCATATGATCAGTACATCCATGTAACGCCCCGAGACCGACGTGCCAGGTGTCGTCCAGTTATTCGCTGGTGTTGCCTTGTCATTGCTTGCATGTCATGCATTGCATATCATGTCTTCATGTGCATTTCATTTGCATACATGTTCGTCTCATGCATCCGAGCATTTTCCCCGTTGTCCGTTTTGCATTCCGGCGCTTCGTTCTCCTCCGGTGGTCATTTCTACTTTTCTTTCATGTGTGGGGATTAAACATTTCCGGATTGGACCGAGACTTGCCAAGCGGCCTTGGTTTACTACCGGTAGACCGCCTGTCAAGTTTCGTACCATTTGGACTTCGTTTGATACTCCAACGGTTAACCGAGGGACCGAAAAGGCCTCGTGTGTGTTTCAGCCCAACACCCTTCCATTTTGGCCCAAAACCCACCTAACTCTGCTCCATCATCTCGGTCGTTCGATCACGATCGCGTGGCCGAAAACCGCACCTCATTTGGACTCTCCTAGCTCCCTCTACCTATAAAAGAGCACCCCCTCTCCGAAATTCGCGGTTCATTCTTCCCCTAACCCTAAAAGTTCTCAGATCCGCGCCGCCGGACATTTCTTCCCCGCCGACGGACATGTCCGCGCCGCCCGCCGTGACCAACCACGGCGTGCCACGTCAACGCCGCTGCCTCTCTCCACCGTGCGGGCCCGCGGCGCCCAGAGCCGGCCCGCCCGGGCCAGAACCCCCCCGCCGCCCGAGCGCTCGTTCCTCCGCGCGCCTGCCACCGACCGCCACCGCCACCGCCATCGCCGGCAGCCGCCGTCGCTCGCCGCGGCGCGCCCCGGCACCCGAATGCCTCCCCGCCACCATCCCGGACTCCTCCGGCCTCGATCCGAGCCCGAGGAGGACCGCCACCGCCGCCTGCTTTCAGATCCGGCGCCGCCCGCCGCGGTTCCGGCCATCCCCGTCGCCGGAGTCTCCGAGCGCCACCGCCGCCCTGCCTCGATCCCGATCGGATCGGGAGAGACGACCGGGTCGCTCCGTGCCCGCATGGGCCCCGCCTTCGGCCCAGCTCCATCCGGCCTCGTTCGTCCTGCCTCCTCCTCCTTCGTGGGCCGGCCCAGCTTCCCGGCCAGTGCAGCGCCAAGCCCAGCTCCAGATCCGCGGCCTGCCTCTCTCCTCCACCGGCCTGCCTTCTCCTCTCCACGTCCGAGCCGAAGCCCACTGGGTGAGGCCACACACTCCCCTGCGCCTCCTTTTTTTTTCCTGCTGTTGGGCTTGCCCAGATTCAGCCCGCATCGTTTTTTTTCAGTTCTGGGCGATTTTATCAAATTTCCAAGAGCCTGTCAGTTTTGCAGAAAAGTCCCTGTTCTTCATGCATTTAATAACTCACTAACCGTGCATCGGATTAAAATGTTTTATATATGAACCTTGCTCAGAATTTTGTGTAGATTAATAATATCCAACTTTCATCTATGTTTGAAATGTCTAAAATGATGTTTGTTTAATTTTGCTCCTATGTCATGCTAAAATGATTTAATTCATAACTAATTAACCGTAGCTCCAAATTTAATAAACTTTATATGTAAATGAGGTAGAATTTTGCCTAGTTTAACATGGTGACCTTCATTTGCATGTTAAACAACTCTAAAATTGTGTTTAGGGAAGAACAGTTCCAAATCTAAAATATGCTATGGGGATTTACCGGAATTGTTGTTCGTTGCTTCCGGCCTCATTTAAACTTGACTAGATAGGTAGTTTTACTTTGCTTCACCCTCTTGCCATGTTTAACAACATTTAATATTGTTGGGTACATAAACGAGATCGAACTAAATAATTGATGTGGTGCTCCGTCAATATGCAACTCGTTGCATATTGAGCTCCACTTAATTTGTAGGATTGTTTGTGCATTTTGCCATGCCATGTATCATTAAACCGGACATGCATCATACTTGATTGTGCATCATGCCATGTTCATGTCGTGGTTGTTTACTATGTTGTGTGTTTCTTTTCCGGTGTTGCTTCTTCGGGTTGGTTCCGATAACGTCGCGTTTGTGAGGAACCGTTCATCTACGTCCGTTTGTCTTCTTCATGGAATCGTTCTTCTTCCTTGCGGGATTTCAGGCAAGATGATCATACCCTCGAAATCACTACTATCTTTGCTATGCTAGTTTGCTCGCTCTTTTGCTATGCCATTGCTACGATGCCTACCACTTGCTTGCAAGCCTCCCAAATTGCCATGTCAAACCTCTAGCCCACCATTGTCCTAGCAAACCGGTGATTGGCTACGTTACCGCTTTGCTCAGCCCCTCTTATAGCGTTGCTAGTTGCAGGTGAAGATCGGAGGCCGTTCCTTGTTGGAACATCTTTTATTTACTTGTTGGGATATCATTATATTGCTATGTTATCTTAATGCATCTATATACTTGGTAAAGGGTGGAAGGCTCGGCCTTATGCCTGGTGTTTTGTTCCACTCTTGCCGCCCTAGTTTCCGTCATATCGGTGTTATGTTCCCGGATTTTGCGTCCCTTACGCCGTTGGGCTATTATGGGAACCCCTTGACAGTTCGCCTGAAGTAAAGCTCTTCCAGCAATGCCCAACATTGGTTTGACCATTCGCCACCTAGCCTTTTCTTTCCCTTGGGTCGGCCAACCCAAGGGTCATCATTATTTTACCCCCCTCCCCCGGGCCAGTGCTCCTCTGAGTGTTGGTCCAAACTAGAGTCCTGTGCAGCGCCCCATCAGGGAAACTCGAGGTTTGGTTTTAGTTGTATGGAGCGCTCATCTGAGTGTGCCCTGAGAAAGAGATATGTGCAGCTCCTATCGGGATTTGTCGGCACATTCGGGCGGTGTTGCTGGTTTAGTTTTACCCTGTCGAAATGTCTTGTTGTACCGGGATACCGAGTCTGATCGGAGGGTCTCGGGTGGAGGTCTATTCCTTCGTTGACCGTGAGAGCTTGTGATGGGCTAAGTTGGGACACCCTGCAGGGATTTGAACTTTCGAAAGCCCTGCCCGCGGTTATGGGCAGATGGGAATTTGTTAACGTCCGGTTGTAGAAAACCTGAAGTTGACCTTAATTAAAATGAATCAACCGCGTGTGTAACCGCGATGGTCTCTTTCCGGCGGGGTCCGGGAAGTGAACACGGTTGTTGGAGTTATGCTTGACGTAGGTTGTTATAGGATCACTTCTTGATCAAACTTTTATCGATCGTGCTTCGCCTTCTCTTCACGCTCTCATCTGCATATGTTAGCCACCATATATGCTAGTCGCTTGCTGCAGCTCCACCTCATACTTTTACCTCACCCATAAGCTTAAATAGTCTTGATCGCGAGGGTGCGAGATTGTTGAGTCCCCGTGGCTCACAGATACTTCCAAAACCAGCTCGCAGGTGCCGATGAGTCCGTGCAGATGACGCAACCAAGCTCAGGAGGAGCTCAATGAAGATCTTGTCCTTTGTGTTGTTCCGTTTCCAGTTGATCAGTAGTGGAGCCCAGTTGGGGTCGATCGGGGACCTTTTGTCGCATTTGGGGTTCTTCTTTTATTTTGGATCCGTAGTCGGGCCTTGATTGTATCTGATTGATGTAATGATTTATTCATGTAATTGGGTGAAGTGGCGATTGTAAGCCAACTATGTATCTCTTTCCCTTATTATATTACATGGGTTGTGTGAAGATTACCTCACTTGCGACATATGCCTTCAATGTGATTATGCCTCTAAGTCGTGTCTCGACACATGAGAGATATAGTCGCATCGAGGGTGTTACAAGTTGGTATCAGAGCCTTCCTCGACCTTAGGAGCCCCATTGCTTGATCGTTATTAGCGGCCGAGTTGTGTCTAGAAAAAAATGTTTTGAGTCATTTAGGAATTATATATCGGAGAGTTTAGAAATTCTTTTTTTACTTCCCAGTCTCCTCATCGCTCTGGTAAGGCATCCTGACGTAGAGTTTTGACTCTTCTCTTCTCAAATTTCACTAAAAAAAAATTTAGGATCACGCGGGTATCTTGGAATCGTTCCGATGGTTTTGTGACGAGAACATTGTCTTGGTGCCTCCTGTCAGGGGTTTTGTGGAAGTGTCCCGGGGAGTTGAGCTATGAGGTGTTGTCATCATAATTTTATCGTTGCAGTTCTGGAATACCTGAGTCTAGTACGCCGACATCGAAAATCTCTTTTATGCAGTTCGTTGGTGAGATAACCTCGACGCCACCCAGTACTGGGGCGGGAGTTCGGGAGTATCGCCATAACTTGTATAACGGATGCTTTTCGAAGGTTGAGGTAGATGATTTCCGAAGGTTTCTTGGTTATGTGTTGAAGGATGGATACAGCTGGATGTAGGATTTGCTAGTTTGGGTGAGATATTATGCTTACCCTGTATCCCCAACACCTGATTGCATAACCGGAAAATTTTGGGAGTTTCATAAGTGGGAATTCAAGTAGCTCTTAGGATATCTTTCCGACAGATGTATGATATGAAATTGGGGTTCGACGTCTAGTGGTCAGCCTATTCACGGTCGGTTTTACAGTGGTCTTGTGGTGTCTTAAAGAGTCCTTGGCTATGCCGACTCGGGGACGCTTCGTATGTCATGTGCACTGCCTTGTACATGATGGTGTTGTACGATCGAGCCCGTGTAGGCCCCACCACGAAAACTTCGGACGAAATCTCTATCATATGTTTGTTCCGGCTTATTCTGCAAGCCAATCCCTTTGTTTTTGTTTTGAGTTGTGGTATTCGAGTTGCTTCGAAGTCAAATGTTGATTCCATACCTTCCCCTAATGGTGTTCTCATACTCCGATGTGAATACTAATCCTTCTCGGTCATCGAGCTTGTCATCTAAATTTATTTTCAACGGCGTGTTTCTCTTCAAGTGGATCCGATCACTTCAACATTCACAAGATCAATTATCATTTCTTCTCAACGGTGCTTGTTTCATCCGTTCCAAGTGGTCTTTGTTTTTCCCACCCACCCACCCTTCTTCTTCAAGGACTCAGATTTCTTATTCAAGTATCCTTTTATTGATGGGAAGCTTCTCCATTCCTTTTCCGTCAATATTCTTATCCGGTGATTCTCATGAAGATCGTAACGGAGCTTCAAGTTATCATTCTTTGTTCTTTTATATTCTCCGGTGGATTCAAGTCAAGCCTTTGGTGTTGATCATATCCTTTCCTCGTTTCAGAAGCTTTATCATACCATTGCTCATCATATTCATTCATTTCTTGCTATTCATTTATTCTGGAGTGCTCAAGATATTTCGAAGATTTGTGTTTTCACTCTGCATCCGTTCAAGCTATTTCGAGGTCCTATCTTACTCAAGCCATTTAATTCAACCGGAGTAATCCTCTCTTTTAAATCATTTCAACGGTGTAACTTTTGAGTGGGCCCTAACCCACAGGTCTTTTCCCAGGGTCTTACCTGACTCTTCTAATCTCCCCGGAGCTATCATCAAATTCTTTTGAAGTTTGACGTAAGAATGAATTATCATCAGTCAAATGTATTTCTCCAAGATCTTTCAAATTCTTTTCATAGTTGGCTCAACCTCTTCGTTTTTTATTCTTCCGGAGGTCTAAATTATCCATGGTGGTGTTTTGTCGTCGTCATTCTCAACATTTGAAGACCGAAGAAGAGTTTCTTTTTAATCTTGCTCTATTCTCTTCAAGATTCATGGTGCTAGCTTGTTGCCATCCTCTCATAATTGTTTTCGATTGTGAGAATCTTTTTCACCCATCAGGAGATATTCAAGAGTCTTCTCAGTGTGTTATCCGGAGTCCATCAATTCAGGTTTATTCATTCTCAGCTGTCAGTTATCATTCTCCTATCTTGCCGGTGCATCAATCGAATATCCTCTAATCAGTTCTTGATCTCTTCGTTCTCATGCATCTAGTTTGTCTCTAGCACCTTCGTTCATTTGCTAATTCTTACCGGTGATGCACCCCTACTTCGAGCATTTTCAATTCTTACGGTGGTTCTTTCAAGATCTCTCTTCCTTGTTCATCATATCAATTCATTTGTTGTTCCAATCCTACCGGTGGTTCCTTGAAGACATTCTCAAGATTATGTTATATCTCTCTTAATCCTTGATACGAGTATAAGTAGTGTGCCAAATCCGTTGGTTGTCATCAATTTAATTGATGAAGGACGAGCATAATGTAATTCTTATTCTTGTTTCATCTGGATGAGTAATTTCTTTTTTCCGGAGTGGTTCATCATGTCATATTCTCAGTTTGAGATGCCTTATCTTTTCTTTCCCAGAGTTCCAAGATCTAATTATCACAGAGATCCATCTAAATCATTACAAGGTTTCACCTTGTGTTTTTCAACTTCTCTTTCTTCTCGTTATCCTTTCGTTACCGGAGTTCTTCTTGGAGGTTCTACATGTTGGTTCATGAAGGATTTAAATTCCTTCTCGAAGTGTTCATCAAGATTCTTTTCTAAGGAGCTCAAGCATTCTTCATCTTGCTATTCGGAGTGCATTTCTGTCTATCTTATCATTCGAGGTGGTATTATGTCATTCTTGATAATTTGAGTTCATGTTTTCATGATTCACATGCTGTCAAGAATGAGACATTTTTAAATCCATCATTTTCTTCATTGGAATTATCTTGGGTTATATTTCATCTTAAGCCTTCCCTAAGGATTGTTGTTATTATGGTGCTTATAAATGATCCAAGTTTTCATTTATCCTCCTGGTGAAATAAGTTTCTCGCCTCCTAGCTCATATCAATCCAATCTTTTGTTTTCGTTAGTGGCAGAATTTTCACCTCATAAAGTTTGAGATGGTCTCCATAAACCCACTACAACCTTGTTCTTTTCTTGTTGTTAATCCAACAAATCCGTTCTAACATTTGTTGTAACCATGCTCTCTCAAGATCTTGTTTCCCTTCGTTCCGGATGCATTGTGATGTTGCTCTCCTCAACCCATCTTCTCGGATTGTCAGGACCATGTTTTGATCGTGCTTATCCTTTTAACCAGAGTGTTGTGTCCCCTTTTGCTCAAGCTCTTTCATTTTACCAAGTTTTTCATCTCTTTTAAACCGGAGTGCTGTCCGAGATCTTTCTTACCCCTTGTTTCAATTCATTCATAGTTACGGAGGCAGTGTATTGTGATTTCATCAAGTATCTTCTCATCTTATCAAGTTATTATTCAATTCCTCTCTTTTCTACCGGAGTGCTGCCCGAATTTGGTCTTCCTTGATCCCCTTCCTTAACCGGCGTGTTTTCAATATATATCTTGCCTTTCAACCTCAAGGTTTTTTTAGCAATGTTCTTTGTCCCTCTTTTCTAACGGAGTGTTTTCGACCTTGTTCACCTTCGTTGTTTTCTTTTCTCGGATGTGTTCAACCTCTCAAGGTTCTTTGGTCTCACTCGTTTGTCAAAGAAGCAACTTAGTTTTACCTCTTCTCTTTCTTTTCCGTTGTCCCTCCGGTGCCATTCTAGATCTCGGGACGAGATCCTCTCGTAGTGGTGGAGTGTTGTAACACCCCGAGACCGACGTGCCAGGTGTCGTCCAGTTATTCGCTGGTGTTGCCTTGTCATTGCTTGCGTGTCATGCATTGCATATCATGTCTTCATGTGCATTTCATTTGCATACGTGTTCGTCTCATGCATCCGAGCATTTTCCCCGTTGTCTGTTTTGCATTCCGGCGCTTCGTTCTCCTCCGGTGGTCATTTCTACTTTTCTTCCATGTGTGGGGATTAAACATTTACGGATTGGACCGAGACTTGCCAAGCGGCCTTGGTTTACTACAGGTAGACCGCCTGTCAAGTTTCGTACCATTTGGACTTCGTTTGATACTCCAACGGTTAACTGAGGGACCGAAAAGGCCTCGTGTGTGTTGCAGCCCAACACCCTTCCATTTTGGCCCAAAACCCACCTAACTATGCTCCATCATCTCGGTCGTTCGATCACGATCGTGTGGCCGAAAACCGCACCTCATTTGGACTCTCCTGGCTCCCTCTACCTATAAAAGAGCACCCCCTCTCCGAAATTCGCGGTTCATTCTTCCCCTAACCCTAAAAGTTCTCAGATCCGCGCCGCCGGACATTTCTTCCCCGCCGACGGACATGTCCGCGCCGCCCGCCGTGACCAACCACGGCGTGCCACGTCAACGCCGCTGCCTCTCTCCACTGCGCGGGCACGCGGCGCCCAGAGCCGGCCCGCCCG
>NC_041392.1:453544862-453546644 GCF_002162155.2 Triticum dicoccoides | reverse complement strand
CGCGGCGCGCCGCGGCGCCCGAACGCCTCCCCGCTGTCGTCCCGGACTCCTCCGGCCTCGATCCGAGCCCGAGGAGGACCGCCACCGCCGCCTGCTTTCAGATCCGGCGCCACCCGCCGCGGTTCCGGCCATCCCCGTCGCCGGAGTCTCCCAGCGCCACCGCCGCCCTGCCTCGATCCCGATCGGATCGGGAGAGACGACCGGGTCGCTCCGCGCCCGCATGGGCCCCGCCTTCGGCCCAGCTCCAGCCGGCCTCGTTCGGCCTGCCTCCTCCTCCTTCGTGGGCCGGCCCAGCTTCCCGGCCAGCACAGTGCCAAGCCCAGCTCCAGATCCGCGGCCTGCCTCTCTCCTCCACCGGCCTGCCTTCTCCTCTCCACGTCCGGGCCGAAGCCCACTGGGTGAGGCCACACACTCCCCAGCGCCTCCTGTTTTTTTCCTGCTATTGGGCTTGCCCAGATTCGGCCCGCATCGTTTTTTTCCAGTTCTGGGTGATTTTATCTAATTCCCAGGAGCCTGTCAGTTTTGCAGAAAAGTCCCTGTTCTTCATGCATTTAATAACTCACTAACCGTGCATCAGATTAAAATGTTTTATATATGAAGCTTGCTCAGAATTTTGTGTAGATTAATAATATCCAACTTTCATCTATGTTTGAAATGTCTAAAATGATGTTTGTTTAATTTTGCTCCTATGCCATGCTAAAATGATTTAATTCATAACTAATTAACCGTAGCTCCAAATTTAATAAACTTTATATGTAAATGGGGTAGAATTTTGCCTAGTTTAACATGGTGACCTTTATTTGCATGTTAAACAACTCTAAAATTGTGTTTAGGGCAGAACAGTTCCAAATCTAAAATATGCTATGGGGATTTACCGGAATTGTTGTTCGTTGCTTTCGGCCTCATTTAAACTTGACTAGATAGGTTGTTTTACTTTGCTTCACCCTCTTGCCATGTTTAACAACATTTAATATTGTTGGTTACATAAATGAGATCGAACTAAATAATTGATGTGGTGCTCCGTCAATATGCAACTCGTTGCATATTGAGCTCCACTTAATTTGTAGGATTGTTTGTGCATTTTGCCATGCCATGTATCATTAAACCGGACATGCATCATACTTGATTGTGCATCATGCCATGTTCATGTCGTGGTTGTTTACTATGTTGTGTGTTTCTTTTCTGGTGTTGCTTCTTCGGGTTGGTTCCGATAACATCGCGTTTGTGAGGAACTGTTCTTCTACGTCCGTTTGTCTTCTTCATGGAATCGTTCTTCTTCCTTGCGGGATTTCAGGCAAGATGATCATACCCTCGAAATCACTACTATCTTTGCTATGCTAGTTTGCTCGCTCTTTTGCTATGCCATTGCTACGATGCCTACCACTTGCTTGCAGGCCTCCCAAATTGCCATGTCAAACCTCTAGCCCACCATTGTCCTAGCAAACCGTTGATTGGCTATGTTACCGCTTTGCTCAGCCCCTCTTATAGCGGTGCTAGTTGCAGGTGATGATCGGAGGCCGTTCCTTGTTGGAACATCTTTTATTTACTTGTTGGGATATCATTATATTGCTATGTTATCTTAATGCATCTATATACTTGGTAAAGGGTGGAAGGCTCGGCCTTATGCCTGATGTTTTGGTCCACTCTTGCCGCCCTAGTTTCCGTCATATCGGTGTTATGTTCCCGGATTTTGCGTCCCTTACGCCGTTGGGCTATTATGGGAACCCCTTGACAGTTCGCCTTAAGTAAAGCTCTTCCAGCAATGCCCAACATCGGTTTTAC
>NC_041392.1:453508242-453544640 GCF_002162155.2 Triticum dicoccoides | reverse complement strand
AACTAGAGTCCTGTGCAGCGCCCCCTCGGGGAAACTCGAGGTTTGGTTTTAGTTGTATGGAGCGCTCATCTGAGTGTGCCCTGAGAAAGAGATATGTGCAGCTCCTATCGGGATTTGTCGGCACATTCGGGCGGTGTTGCTGGTTTAGTTTTACCCTGTCGAAATGTCTTGTTGTACCGGGATACCGAGTCTGATCGGAGGGTCTTGGGTGGAGGTCTATTCCTTCGTTGATCATGAGAGCTTGTGATGGGCTAAGTTGGGACACCCTGCAAGGATTTGAACTTTCGAAAGCCGTGCCTGCGGTTATGGGCAGATGGGAATTTGTTAACGTCCGGTTGTAGAAAACCTGAAGTTGACCTTAATTAAAATGAATCAACCGCGTGTGTAACCGTGATGGTCTCTTTCCGGCGGGGTCCGGGAAGTGAACACAGTTGTTGGAGTTATGCTTGACGTAGGTTGTTATAGGATCACTTCTTGATCAAACTTTTATCGATCGCGCTTTGCCTTCTCTTCTCGCTCTCATCTGCGTATGTTAGCCACCATATATGCTAGTCGCTTGCTGCAGCTCCACCTCATACTTTTACCTTACCCATAAGCTTAAATAGTCTTGATCGCGAGGGTGCAAGATTGTTGAGTCCCCGTGGCTCACAGATACTTCCAAAACCAGCTCGCAGGTGCCGATGAGTCCGTGCAGATGACGCAACCAAGCTCAGGAGGAGCTCAATGAAGATCTTGTCCTTTGTGTTGTTCCGTTTCCAGTTGATCAGTAGTGGAGCCCAGTTGGGGTCGATCGGGGACCTTTTGTCGCATTTGGGGTTCTTCTTTTATTTTGGCTCCGTAGTCGGGCCTTGATTGTATCTGATTGATGTAATGATTTATTCATGTAATTGGGTGAAGTGGCGATTGTAAGCCAACTATGTATCTCTTTCCCTTATTATATTACATGGGTTGTGTGAAGATTACCTCACTTGCGACATATGCCTTCAATGCGATTATGCCTCTAAGTCGTGTCTCGACACGTGGGAGATATAGTCGCATCGAGGGTGTTACAATCCACTATCAAGGACCCATTCCTTTCCTCTAGCCATGTAGCCGCGAATATTTGCCATAAGACCAAAGTGTCTCATCGCATCATCGAGATCATAGTCACTATCATCATCATCCTCATCAGAGTATCCATGTTCAACATCATCTTGTGATTGATCAATTCCTAGAGAGGGTAATTCATTAGATAAATGATCATTTCCATAGTTATCTTTATGAATTCTAATAGCTCTGGAAATGATATTGCTAATGATTTCAACATCTCCTTTGGCACTCGTAAGATTAGTAAGCTCAAATAAGAAGTCACCAAATTTGGGATCATTGGAATTCATCTTAATCAAGGCAATGGATTTATGAAGGATTTCATCTAGATCTTTCAAGGAATAACTTGGAAAGAGTTCCTCAAGAAATTTCCATATGGTGTAGGCACACTTAAGAGTAGGCAAACATCCAATCAAGTTTCTAGGCAAGCCTCTAGTGATAAGATTAACAGTTCTAAGATTGTGAATCATGTCAATTGACTCATCAAGGGTAGGATGGAAAGGATCAACATGAGGTGCACAAGGGCTAGCAATATACTTGCTCAAATGATATTCATTGAAAATCTCAAGCATTTCATTTTTCCACTCATGCAAATATTCTCCATCAAGAATAGGCACTCTATGTCTAAGACTCCCCAAAGTAGACTCATCCATCTTCCTCCAATGGTGTTGAAACCAAGGCAATGGAGACCAAAGCTCTGATACCAATTGAAAGGATCGAGAAGAGGTGTCTAGAGGGGGTGATTAGACACTAAGTGCTAAAAGTTGCAGTTTATAACTTCTTTAAGTTGAAGTGGAGTTTTGGCACAAGTTTAACAAACACAATACATATCAAGCAAGCATGCAAAGAGTATATGAGCAGCGGAAAGTAAAGCATGCAACTTGCAAGAATATAAGGGGAAGGGTTTGGAGAATTCAAACACAATTGGAGACACGGATGTTTTTGTCGTGGTTCCGATAGGTGGTGCTATCGTACATCCACGTTGATGGAGACTTCAACCCACGAAGGGTAACGGTTGCGTGAGTCCACGGAGGGCTCCACCCACGAAGGGTCCACGAAGAAGCAACCTTGTCTATCCCATCATGGTCGTCGCCCACGAAGGACTTGCCTCACTAGCGGTAGATCTTCACGAAGTAGGCGATCTCCTTGCCCTTACAAACTCCTTGGTTCAACTCCACAATCTTTGTCGGAGGCTCCCAAGTGACACCTAGCCAATCTAGGAGACACCACTCTCCAAGAAGTAACAAATGGTGTGTTGATGATGAACTCCTTGCTCTTGTGCTTCAAATGATAGTCTCCCCAACACTCAACTCTCTCTCACAGGATATGGATTTGGTGGAAAGAAGATTTGAGTGGAAAGCAACTTGGAGAAGTCTAGAGATCAAGATTCATATGGTGGGAATGGAATATCTTGGCCTCAACACATGAGTAGGTGGTTCTTTCTCAGAAAATGTGTATTGGAAGTTTAGGTATGTTCTGATGGCTCTCTCGCCGAATGAAGAGTGGGTGGAGGGGTATATATAGCCTCAACACAAAATCTAACCGTTACACACAATTTACCAATCTCGGTGAGACCGAATTGAAAAACTCGGTCGGACCGATTTAGCAAACCTAGTGACCGTTAGGGTTTTTGGTGGGACCAACTAGATCAACTCGGTGGGACCGATGTGCTAGGGTTAGGGTAAAACCAAAACTCGGTTTGACCGATTACTCAAACTCGGTGGGACCAATTTGGGTAATAAGCAAAACAGAGAGTTGGCCAAGCAAACTCGATGGGGCCGATTGCATATCTCGGTGGGAACGAAAATATTGCAACAGGTAACAGAGAGTTTGCAAGCCCATCTCGGTGAGACCGACATCCCATCGGTGAGACCGAACTGATTAGGGTTTCTGGCAGTGGCTATGTCAACTGAACTCGGTGGCTCCGGATAGAAAGAATCGGTGGGGCCGAGTTCGACTTTTGGTTTAGGACATATTTGGAAGTGAGAAAGTGGTTGAGGACTTTGGAGCATATCACTAAGCACTTTGAGCAAGCACACCATTAAGCAACACCTCATCCCTTCTTAATAGTATTGGCTTTCCTATAGACTCAATGTGATCACTAAAATAGAAAATGTAGAGTCTTGATCTTGAAGCTTGAGCCAATCCTTTGTCCTTAGCATTTTGAAGGGGTTCCACATCCTCTAGTCCATGCCACTTCATTGTTGAACTTATCTGAAACATACTAGGTAAAAGTGTTAGTCCAACAAGAGATATGTTGTCATTAATTACCAAAACCACCTAGGGAGCACTTGTGCTTTCAGACATCGTACGGTCACTAGAGCTAGAATCGTGCATATTGACTAAGTTGACAAAGCCCTCCGTCCCCGTCAACTTAGTTGGCCCACAAGTCAGCCTACCACTATACTGGGTCCCAGCTAACAGGGGGAGTATTCATTTTTTGTGCATAATAAGGAGGCACTTCCTTGCGCGTGAAGATATAGCTGGTTGGTCCGAGCTATCAGCGGCGGTAACGTTTTTTCACGAAATACAGTGACCCTTTCGATGGGTCCCTGATGTCAAGTGGAGGAATCATTATTTTGCGTGTAATAAGGAGGCATTTCCTTGCGTGCGGCCGTGGACCCAGCTGTCGGCCTCTCCACGTAAAATCCACTTTAGATGCATGTCGGTCGTTGACCACGTTGACCAGGCCGTGCCGAGAGCACCAGGGCAGTGGACGACGGCGAGGCCTAGGAAGGGAACGACACGAAGGCAGGGAAGACTCGGCAGTTGTTTCCCACGCGAAGGGGAATACGACTGTACGAGGGTTTACTGGTTCGTCTGCCGTCGCCGGAGAATAACAACAGGTGTGGGTTAGTAGAGGGATGGCTAGGCCAGCGATGGGAGTATGGTGGGGCGGTGAGGCCTGCGCGGCAGCAGAGCCGGCCGCGGGGAGGAGGGAGCAGGCAGTCCCGCTGGCGCCTGTTTGAGCGGTTGGAGCAGGAAGAGCAGAGATTGAAGAAGCACGATGGCTGTTGGATGGCCATCCAACAGTCACTGCTTGTGCGTCAATCTTTTTTAGGAAAGCCTCAAATCTGTGGAAAACAGCATACAACCCATCTGCCATTATTTCTAATAATTTACAACCCATTTGCTAATTATTAAGGGTTTTTTGGAGCCCATATTCTTTTTGTTAGCATTACAAGCCATATTGTGGCCACAGTTAAAAAATTATACGAAATTTTGCATATTTCGGTGCGGTCCGAACTGTTTTTAATCCCGAAATTTCGACTCACATTCAAACTGATTTAAAAAATAAATGTATATCAATATAAAATCCAACAAATTCTCCACGCATAAAAATTTATGTAATTTCAAATCTCGAAATGAACAAAAGATATTTGAAACTAATTGCCGGTTTGATGTGTTTTAAAAATGTACATCCCATTTCTCATTACTGATGGGCCATTTTCTCGGCCAGCCGAATGAAAGCTCTCCTCGTCTTGAAAGATTTGCAGCCCAACAGGCCTGCCAAAGCGACTTACTTGGCAATTCACAAAAAAACTGGGTTGTGGCCGTGGACCCAGCTACCAGCCTCTCCATGTACAGTACTCTTTCAATGGAATGTCATTGACCACGTTGACCACGCCGCGCCGAGAGCACCAAGGCGGTGGACGATGGCGAGGCCTAGGAAGGGGACGACGCGGAGCCAGGGAAGACGCGACAGTGGAAGCCCACACGGAGAGGAGTACGAGGGTTCACTGGTTCGGCTGCGGTGTGAGGCTGCCGTCGCCGCAGGGCCTGGCTAGCGGTGGGAGTAGTAGGGGGCGATGAGGCCTCATCGGCAGCACAACGAGCCACTGGAGGCAGGAGCAGGCGGTCTCCCGGGCGCTGGTTTGGGCGGCTGGTGCAAGAAGAGCAGCGATTGAAGAAGCAGCAGGACCGTTTGATTCAAATCCAACGGTTACTACTGCTAGAATCGTTTGTTGACTAAGTTGACAAGCCCTGCATACGCGTCAACTTAGTAGGCCCACAGGTCAGCCTCCCAACCGGTGCGCCCCAGATGTCAGTGGGAGGAATCATTTTTTTCGCGTAATAAGGAGGCAGTTGATTGCGTGCGGCCAGGCCAGCGGAGGGAGTAGGGTGGGCCGGGGAAGCCTGCGCGGCATCACAGCGGGCCACAAGAGGAGGGAGCAGGCAGTCCCGCCGGCGCTAGTTTAGGCGGCTGGAGCAGGAAGATCAGAGATTGAAGAAGCACGTCGGCCGTTGGATGGACATCCAATACTAACTGCTGCTAGAATCGTGTGTTCACTAACTAAGCCTTGCATAAACAAGTCAGCCTCGAAATCTGTGGCGTGTATGGCCCATTTGCTAATTTTTTATAATTTTTACTTATTTTCTAATTCATATGGAATTTATTGCAGCCCGTTTTCCATTTTTAGAATTGCTGGCCATTTTCTGGTCAGTACCAGGGTCAAAAAATTAACTAAATATGTGGGAAATTTTGAAAATTCACAAATTTTTGCTGGGGAACGAAATATTCTTAATCCAAAAATTAATAGCCATACTAAAACAAATTTAAAAATAAATTAGTACTATGTCATGTTAAATCCAATGAAATACGTATAAGATATCAGTGAAGAACAAAAACAAAAAAAGAAACTTAGATCCCATTTGCTATAATTTTTTTGGAATTTTCAACCCCTTTTGATATTACTTTTAACAGACATTGACCATACTCTTAAGCCAGGCCGGAATGCATCCCTCCTCGTCTTGAAAGATTTGCAGCCCAGTAATTCGGAGAAAACAAATAGGCCTAGCTTGGGTATTCTTCAAAAAGAAATACTGGGCTATCTATTTTCCCAAAGAACTGGTGCATGAGCATTTAGCTTTATTTATTTATTTATGTTTAGGGGACCATCAGCATGTACCTGGGCCGGATTCATGTGAGAGCCTCCCTTCCAGTTAATTATGGGCTTCTCTATTGGGCCTTCATCAGTGGGCTGCATGTTATCAACAAGTGGAAAATGTGTTCCGAGTTTCAAAAGAAAAGTGTTCCGTATGATAAATAGTATGCGCTACGTACGGTACGGGGCACTAAAGGATCGAACCATGCAAAAACTTCCAAAACATTGTGTTTGTCCTTCTAACAACACATTTATTCAACCAACAGACGAAATATACTACTGATTGTACATTGAAAACAGCAGCAGCAGCAACCAGGGCTGGGGGTGCAACAGAAGTAGTAAGCAGGCCAGAAGAGTGAAGACGCAGCTCTCTCTTTCAAACCAAACATCAGCCATCATTACAAAAGGGCTACCAAAAAAGAACAAGTGTCTGCATCAAACTAAATAAAGATCTTACTACACCAAGTGTACGCATCTAACTAACTGGCTCAGTTAGACGTTACTATTTATTAAGCTGTGGGGATTGGCTAATGACTTGAACCAGATGGGTGCCTGATGGGGGAAACTCCAGCCAGCAAGTCAAAGTCTGATACTTGCGACCCTCTCTCCTACTTTGGGCCGCAGAGCGTGGTGACACATATCAGGGTATGGTGCATGCAGAGACGCATGGTACGCTGTGTACACATAGTTTTGCCTGATGAACGAAACCGCGTTGCCTTCATGATCCTTGCCGTTGGTTATCTCCTGGTTAATCGGATAATTCAGTTCGACAAACAGAGAGCGTGTACCAAGGCTACTTACCAGCCTCCAGTCAAAAATTCCTGAAGGCCCAGAGAAGCTGGGATCCTGCTCAAAGGCCTTGCAGTGACTGTGATTGTATTCCGCGAAACAACACATCCGGTACGTGCGAACGATCATCAATCTTTCACCGTCGTCTGATTGAGCCAGGGACCACCTGCAACTGCCATGCCGCTTTTCTTTGAAAGGTTCTGGGATTAGGAAGGGTAGGGACACCAGGCGGCCTACAACAACATATCAAGTTGGAGTCAAATAGAAAAGGGCTCTTGGTTTAGTCAATCTTAAGAACAACATGTTATGAGCATGAATATTTTTTCAGCAAACGTTGACAGTAATATAAGCAAGCCATCATGATATCATAGGAAAGTAACATACTGCTGTAACAACCATTTGTAGCGGTGACTGGAGTAGGCCACCAATACGTCCAACCATAGAAGGAGTCGACAGCGTAAATGAAGCCCTTGTGTTCAATGGCATCAGAGAACCATGGAGGATGTATGATCCTGCGATGGACGTGCAGATTTATCCACTTACCGCAGTGACCTGTCAGATAGGCGAGACCGCGGTTGAAGAACGCAATTAGTCTGAAGTCTTTATAATTCGCAGATCTTGTGGGCACTTGGTAGATTACAACCTTGAGCAAATCAAACTTGGTATCATGTTGGCTACTGTAAGATTCCGAGTATTCTGGGCCGCGGTGCCAAAGTAGTGCAGTGTTAATCGAAGGAAGGGGGATCAATCGCCGGGTGTAGACCTCCATGAGCATCCAGCTGCTGCGACCATCGACGAGCACCATCCAAGACGTGTTCATGCCGACCCAGTACATACCATTAAGGTAGTTGAGGCTGACGGGGATCGGATCGCAGTCAAGGGGGTTGATGCTCACCACCCTACGATCGTTATGCTACGTGACACGCCGTTTCTGAAGATCAGGTGGCATCAGCAAGCAAGGAGCTGGCTTAAAAAGCTCCGGCCTAAGGGCTTTGAGTAAACGGTACAACCTCGACGAGCACGCAACGAACGGCATGGTACTGAGATTGTCCACACGCGAAACAATGAGCTTGATTACCTCTGTTGGGAGCGAATTCCATCCACTCTTTCGGCGGACGCTGCTCGGTTCTTCCATTGTTAGTGCTTGGGTTTGGGACGAGGGGGGAGGCGCCTTAGCGGGGATGGAAGATTGGACGAGATTATGTGCGGATAAAGATGGAGAAGCGAATATGTGCTGCGGGAAGTGGACATGTGATGATGACTACAGCACGCCGCTTGACTTACGAGACACATACCAGCAGCGTAGGGTTATGTCGATGCCAGCCAACTTGCTTGAGTGATCACAGTACTGGTACTCCCTACAATGCTATGCCCTAACTTGCTTGAGTAGAGTAGTAGAGTAGGACTCTGCTCTACTACTAGCACCGGAGGAGTAGTATATTCTAATCTAAAATAGTTACAAACTTCAATGCCCGAGCGTGGAACGACTACGAACCGTGCTCAAAGACCGTGTCTACGTGGTGTTTGGACATGGGCGACAACCTCAACGCCAACCCGGCCCGCACTATACAGTTTCTCACCACCGTTCCAGATCATTGCGCCGCCAAGCAAGTCTTCTCCATCCCTCCTTTCGGTGTGCACTGGGAGAAGGGACAGCAGGCCTCCGGAACCCCGCCTCTCGTGATCCTGTACGAGAGAGGGGCGATCAGGTTTTTGGGGAGTGCACTCGCGCGACTGCTGGCAGCGACGACTTCACGAACGACGACTTCTTCCCCGACCTCGGCAACCTCATCCTCGACATGGGTGACAACATCAATGTGGGCAACCAGAGAGATACAGGGTGTAGGAAGCAGTTTGGGAATTTCCATGCCTTTCCAACCAGTGAGATACTCCGTACAAAGTACGATAGAGAAATAACCACAGAGAAGGAAGCTAAAAGTAAACAATCAAACGAGCATTTTTGCATTTGTTTTACATTGAATCATTTCACAAGCTTGACTAGTGCTGTTTTTCTACTTTTACAAAAACCGCATCGTAATGTTAAAACGTGCATTTGCATGTACATAAGTAATAGTAGTACTCCCTCTGTCTAGGTGTATAAGTCTTCCCTCCTTCTTGGTCACGGTGCACAACCGAAGATGACTTATTGACCTGGACGGAGGGAGTAGCACAGTCTGCAAGCATATATCGAGAGAGACGTGTAGTGTGATAGTATATAGTAAAATTTGTGCTATATGCACGTACTTGCAAAATGTGTATGAATACACAAGGTTTCCAAACTTTCCCTTTTACATACTTAACTAAGGACGCTAAAAATTCCTGAATGTTCGGGATTTATCATTTGTGTCCCAAAACTAATGAGATCGCCTTACGAAACAAAAATTATACTCCTCCTAAAAGCCACAACGCTTGCAGGAGTGCTTGCGGCGCACCACGAGTGCCCTGGTGCGCGGCCGTTTCCCAGCGCGCCGACACAACGCCTCTTCCTCAGCCTCGCAACTCGCGAGGTGCTGATTGGCGGCTTGCCGGCGTCCGAGCGCGATCTCACCGGTGTGGTGATCCGGCGCCAACAAGTACTCCTCCTCGCTGGAAGCGTGCACCCAGTCCACGTACCGCCAAGCGTAGATGAGGCGCTTGGGCCCGACTACACTCAGGGCATCGGCACGGGCGTCCTCCGCCACCCTCACGGCCCTCGCACGAGCCTTTTGCCAAAGAGCCAATTGCCTGACTCTCTCGGACGCGACATAGGCCTCCCAGGCAGCTTGTTCCGCGGTGCGCTCCTCTTCCTCGACCTTCTTCTCCGCCTCTATATGGCACGCTCTGCTAGAGGCAAAGCCTCCCACAAGGCGACATCCATTTCTTTCCAAAGCTCCTCAAGGCTGGAGGGCTCGGTGGGCGGCGCGGCGTTCTCCTCGTAGCGGGGAGCCGACATGTCCTCCGGCACGCATGCTGGCAAGATTGGGAACGCCAACGCGTCCACCTCGATGTGTCACGGAGAGGAGCGGAACGCTGACGCGTCCTCCTCGACTAGTGGCGGCGAGGAACAGAACGGCGACGCGTCGCCTTGCGGCGAGGAGCAGAACACCGACGCGTCCTCCTCGACTAGTGGCAGCGAGGAACGGAACGGCGACGCGTCACGTAGCAGCGAGGAGTGGAACACCGACGCGTCCTCCTCGACTAGTGGCGGTGAGGAACGGAACGGCGACGCGTGACCATCCGCGCGGTGCAGCGAGGGGCTCCTAGGGCTTGGGAGGGGCAATGTCATGGTGGTCGACGTGAGAGGGAGGGCGAGGAGATAGCGATGAACATGAACGTGAGGGGGAGGAGATAGCGATGTCGTGGGAGGCGCAATATTTATAGCGAGCAATGGCACACCTACGTAAGATATGGACTGAGCTGCACTGACTTAACTGTCGGTCTAGTCGCGTCACTGACATGTGGGCCAGACCCCTGTTGGGCCCATATGTCAGTGACCGAATGCACCTGCAGTTAAGTAACAACTACGTGGGCATATTTGTTGGAGTAAATTACGGGGGAGCGAAGGGGTGGAAATATTGCTGGTCATAACGGATTGGACGAGCGTGGGGGGAGGAGAGTCATGCATGCAGATTTTTTCACACGGGGTGGAGTGGTGGGACCGCCGGAGGGAGAAGGAGAGTTTGGCAGGCATATTATTTCCACACATGGAGAGGAAAAGATTTGGAGACGAACGGGCTTCCTGCAGGTATGGGGAACGGTGCATAATAAGTCATCTTGCATGCCGGGCTAGGTATAGTCTCAAGTCATTAAAAACAAACACGCCCCACACATGTTCATATTTCAAGGTGCACTAAATTATTGCATGCGATGATTAAGGCTAGCCATAATGGTGGTATCTTAGCTGGTATCATGCACACGGGAATAGCAAACATGCTGATGTGGCAAAGAATTAAAGAAGAGAGGGGGGGTTAGAGTAACTAGTGTTCATGCATGCATTGGTAAACAATTTTTTTTGTGGAGAACGACAACACTAGTTGAGTACTTTTGCAGACTTCAAAAACTATTCCATAATGTGTCAACATTCACAATGTCAAATCAATATTTTTACACTCATTATAAAACGTAGTTCTTTTACTCATTATAATCAGTACTCCCTTCGTCTAGGTGAGCAAGTCATCTTACATTGTGCACTATGACCAAGGAGGAGGGGAAAACGAGAGATCTTAATGTTTATTTGCTAATTAATAGCATTGCATGAAATGAACTAACCACTGCATGTCGTGTTTGGTAGTCTCAAGTCATTAAAAGCATGCACACCCACATATCCTATTGGTTGATATGTCAAGAAATAAGAAACGAGGTAGAAGTTAATGCACCGCGCCTAAGTGTTTTGGGAGTATTGTAGATATTGATATTCTCAGTATAAATTTGGTCATGGGATTTCATTGATGCCTGTCAAAGCGTTGACAGGTCTGCTATGCATGACCTGAAGATGAAAGCATTGAGCATCTTGAAGTTGATCAACAATCTTCAATCGTCAAAGATTAGCCGTTCGGCCAATAAGGTGGCACACTTAATCGCTAAGTATAGCTTTGACAATAGATTAGATGGTATTCTTGTAAATAACGTACCGCCCTGTGTGGTGAATATTGTATCGAATGAGTGTACTGGTGTGGCTGGTTAATTAATACGGTTGACGGGAGTAAAAAGGACCAGAGGGAGTATCATGCATGCGGAGTAGGCAAAAAAATTTGCTTGTCTAAAAAAGGCAAAAAAATTGCTCATTTATAGCCGGTCGAAGTCTCAAAGGGCGCGACTGCGCGAGGGAGGCGAAGGTCGTGGGAGGCGCGACATTTGACTGAATTAAGTGAAGTTACATCCACGCACAAAAGCTATACCGTCAGGCCTACGATATGGGTCTAGTAGACATGACATCTAGTGGGTCCCGCATAGTTCTCGAGAACTCTTTGGGGGCTTGCAGCCGTTTATCCACCGGGAAAGCCAGCAACCCCACGCTGTTCGCACGCCCTACTCGTACCCGTCTTCTACCTTACAATAGTTCGCTCCCAGTTGTCCCGTCCTTTCACATTAGTTTGCTCCCAATTTTTTTGCGGGGTACAACAGTTCAACTTCTCCTAACCATCCTCCAAAATCCATGGCCTCCCAAATCTCCATGGTCGCCGCTGAGTACCAGGTTAGAGCCATCACCAGCGATCAGTTCATCGTCATCTACACACGTGGATCCGAGATGGTGAAAGCATGGCTTGCTCGCTTCCTACGCATGTTCAACAGTTCAACGGATGAGTGGGTCGTTGGGCTAGATGTTGAGTACACCACAGTCCTAGGACGAGAGAAGGATCTAAAGGACGAAGAGAGGAAGAAGCCCGCCGTGATCCAGGTTTGCGTACACAATGTTTGCTTGGTCTACCACATATGCCATGCCGACGTTGAGTGCCAGGATTTTAAGAACTTCCTCAAGGACAAAAGAGTGAAATTTGTTACTGTGGGCTTTAAGAATGACAGGGATGTCCTACGTCGGATAGGTCTCGTTGTAGGCCAGCCCTTCGATCTATAGAAGGCAAGCCTGGTGTCCTCCTCTCAACCTTCAATGCTGACCCTGGCAGCAGCCATGATTAATCCTTCGTATGCTAAACTGAAGAAACCTCATCACGAGTTTCATCATGCATGGGAGTTGAAGACATTAGATGAAGATCACGTCCTGTACGCAGCAATGGATGCCTACCTTTGTTTAAATATCTACAAGGGTTGGATGAAGAAGCAGAGCCCAGTGTCCGGTTCAAGCAAAGAAGCGTCGGTGAAGAGAAAGAGGAAGAGGACGAGGATGGAGTCAAGGACGTGGAGTCGGACTCCGAGTAGGTGGCAGTGCCGTCGCTCATGCTGGTTCTACTGCAGTGTCAAGTTGACTAGTTGCTTAGTTTATTTTCAAGGTGTGTCATGCTGAGGCCCCAGCAGAACTATGTTTACGTTCTTTCTCGTTATTTGAACTCTTTAGTACGTACAATAGTACTAGTACTATGTCTTACTACTGTTCTTCTTGCAGTTGGTACTACTGCTCGTATCTTCGTGTTCCTACTGTACTTAATACGTTCGTACTAGTAGTATAATTTGGGTCAGTAGATTTGTGAAAGAAGTTCGACGGAGCGAAGGAAGAAGACGGCAGAAGAGGTGGAAGAAGTCCTTCTAGCCATCCATGTTGCATCAAACGGCTACATGAGTCGACTGACCCAAATTGCTCCTTCAGATTGCAGGATCCACGTGGCATTCAAGGTCTCGAAGGTAGATTCCGCGTCCGCACCCGGTTTGCAGGCTCGACGCGCGCGCGACCGGCTTCCGCCGCGACAGCCACCATGCGCGCCTCCTCCGCGCGGGCGGAGACGACAATGACATGCTAGTTCCTCCTCGCCGGCGTGCTGGAGCATGCGCTCGTCCTCCTCTTCGTACGCTGCGTGCATAGACACGGCTCCACCAGATGCTCGCGTGCTTGGCAGCGCGGCGACATCGCGAGGAGGGACTGCAGACGACGTGAGCGGGCGAGCCTTCGGCTTCATGGCACAGGGATGGCGGCGACACGGCGGTGATGGGCCAGAAATTGTTGGCCGGAGCAGGCGGGCGCCGGCATGCGCAACGGCGGCGGCATATTGATGAGTGCGCGTGTGGGAGCTTACTTTAGTTTTATATATAAGGTTGGTCAAACTTAAAAGAAAACCGTACTAGTACACATAAACATTAGACTTAGGCAGCGCTTTTATTAGTTACTAGCTTATGTTCTGGCCCATTGTGACCAGCCTTAGTGCCACGGCCACGATACGGAATCCTGTGCAAGCGCGTGAACCGCAGCCGCGCGGTCGATCGAACGGTGCGTCTCCGTGTCGCGCTCGAAGGACATCCACCGAACCTTTTTGTGTGTGTGAAAACAATCCTCGAATATTACTCAACTTTTTTTTCCTATGAAAGTTCTTGATGCTGCAATATTTCCATATATTTGAATTTAGCTCCAGTTCGTGTTTATTTGGATTTGGACGTTTTAGGTGCGCCCTAGTTTTTTAATACTGATTTTGTGTGTGTGACTGAGAGAGAATGTGTGTATGTGTCCATATGTGTGTTGTGGCGGAAGGGCAATGTGGAGACGGTGTGCGTGTGATACAGACATAGAGAGGTGTGAATGTGCAAATGATCGTGCATGAGTGAGACATAGACAGATGCCAATACATTGTGTATACATGAGAGAACAGTCTTCTAGTTTACTTGTGTGTGTGTGTGTGAGGGAGAGAGAGAGAGAGAGAGAGAGAGAGAGAGAGAGAGGAGCATCTGTAACACAACAATCATCTCTCTCGATTCGTCCGTCCCTCGCACGGTCGCATGCAACACATGCATCAACGCGCACATCTTGACACCCTCACCCGGCTCCTGCCCACCTCAAGGCCCGCACAATCTCTTTGTGAATACCCATTTCTCTCCTTAGGTTTGTTTTCTCTCAATATCTGACACACACACACACACGCACACACACAGACACACGCAGAGCAACACACACACACACACACTCCCCTGAGCACATAATTCATCCCCATCCAAGGTTATACGGCGACCACTCTCGCTTGTGCTTCTTTGCACCCCAACATGCACAACACCTCAATCTTCAAAGAGGGCAACGAGCAGATCAAAGACGGCGACCACACCGCGGTAGAGAATGCGGGGTCATTTGGAAGCAGGGTGATGTGACGACGGCTGACTGACTCCTCCCCCACCCTCTCTCTCTTGCACAAAATTACCAATCCCTCTCTCCCCCACACAAAATTGTCAATCCCTCAACCCATGAGATCCTTCCCCTCTCGTCCATGTTTTTCCTGCTCTCTCATCAAACATGTTGTCTCTTCTCCTTCCACGTATACAAAATCCAGATGCACACGCATCTCATGTATATTACATGTATGCATCTTTCTCACAGACCTAACTTCTTCCTCTCTCTTTCTCTCTCTATCTCTCTCTGTCTTGTTAGGTTTGTCTCCTACTCTCTCGTCCACATACATACAATCTTTCCCGCCCTATCTTCTCCATCTTCAAAAGCTCTCTCTGCACGTTTCATTCACACATTGGGATATGTCAAAGTGTTGCTTCTATAATGGCTGATGTAGAGTTGGTTATTCTTGTTGCATCCTACAAAGTAATAACTATGAAATGCATTTAGATTCTCATTTGACTGGAATTATGTGAGTTTGAGCATGTTGTGAAGTACTATAGACCTTGTATACATCTTGGGATTCGACAATGATTGTAACTATTGAATTGTATAGACCATTACATTCGAAGTCAATAGCCTAATATATTTATTTCACAATTTCACCAAATGATTAGTTCACTACAAACTAAGAAAACAAATGTGTACTCCCTCCGTTTTTATTTAAGTCCGCGTATTAGCATTGGTCAAAGTAAAGTTTTGTAAACTCTCAGAAAGCTTATAACAAAAAATATTAACATATACAATGACAAATAAATACCATTAGATTCATTATTGAATGTACTTTCACATCATACGTATTTGTTATGGTAAATGTTAATATTTTTCTATAAACTTGGTCAAACTTTAGGAAGTTTGACTTCGGTCAAACCTAATATGCAGAGTTTACTACTACTACTCGCTAGTTGCTTAGCCGAATCACTCAACACGCCACACGGGGAGTCCAGTGTCACAAAATTTTGAGGTCGGCGGGAAAATCTCCCGTGACCCTGATTCCAGCAGTGGGAAGTTACCATCATAGCCTTCGGAACAGGCCTACGGATGACGCTTGGTAGGGGGATGTTTTCGTAACTTTAGGTTCACCCTACCCAGCCAACCCCACCCCGGCACCTAGAGTAGTACACCTGAATACTCCCCAATTTCTATCCCCACCGCAAAATAGACTTCTCCACGGCACCGCAGCCTTCGTGCTCCTCCCCTTTACATGGACGCACTCGTCCACGGCAGCGCATTTGCCTCATCGACGACCTCATACGCCGCACTGGAGCCGGTCCACCGTCGTCGTCGTACACGGAGCCTCTTCCCTGACATCGTCTTCCACGGTCTCGGATCTGCTTCCCGGAAGCCGACGCCAAGCGCAGAAGTACCACCGTCGTGGACAATGAACTGACTCCCGTTGCCGACCAAGACTCACAGAGGCCGTCGCGACCATCGTTCTCCTCCTCGATTGGTAATGTGTGTATTGAATCACTTAGCAGTGCATGTGCAGTTCCAATTTTGTTCATACCTACCCTTCAAATTTCCTGGGTGCTATTGTTCCCGTAAAAGTAATTGGTTATAGCCTCCATTGTCCAACAGAATATCAGCTTGTAATTGTGCGTCGCTCCTGTATCGCGTTGTGCTTGGGTAGGTTTTTCATCTGCAACCAGTAGTGTGGCAAATGATGGAAAGGTTTTTAGAACTAGCAAAATGCCCATGCATTGCATGCATCAAGATGCATTTGTATGAGTAGTTTATCTTGTTGGAGATGCTCTAACATGGCAAACGAGTGCTTTAATGTTGCCCACAAGATGCGCGAGTATTACTAGTAGTATATTTTTCTTGCCATGTTGAGATTTTAAAACCACGAGTGCGAACATGCAGAGGAGCAATGAAGACCAAACACGGGATATTCGGGACACCTTCAAGGAGCATGGCAAGTTAAAGAGGAGCTGCACCGAACCTGTAAAACGAGCTTTGGTAAGTAACACCCTTTCAATTACTCTCATGTAGCCTCGTGTTCTTCGATGTGTATATGTTGTAGTTTCTGTTTCTCTTAAGCGTGGTGTTCTTCGATGTGTAATAAGAAGAGTCTTAATCGTCCTAATGCTTTCATTTTTAGTTTGATGTAGGAAGTGGGTGTTCTCACCTTGTAGTCTGTTTTTATTTATTTTTTCCTTTTGAATTCACTTCTCCGAGTTCTGTTTATCTGGGTTCTACTAAATGGATCTAGGTTGCTCTAAGTATTAATCTAAAAAAGAAGTAACTTCATGTCAGGATGCAGTTCCCGCGAGGAGGGAAGTATGGTCAACCTCGAGATCATGTTTCCAAAATGAGGCTGGATTACACACAAGGTGCCATGTCGATGTCAAAACCGGCGGATCTCGGGTAGGGGGGTCCCGAACTGTGCGTCTAGGCCGGATGGTAATAGGAGGCAGGGGACACGAAGTTTTACCCAGGTTTGGGCCCTCTTAATGGAGGTAAAACCCTATGTCCTGCTTGATTAATATTGATGATATGGGTAGTACAAGAGTAGATCTACCACGAGATCGGAGAGGCTAAACCCTAGAAGCTAGCCTATGGTATGATTGTATGTTATGGTTGTATGTCCTACGGACTAAAACCCTTCGGTTTATATAGACACCGGAGAGGGTTAGGGTTACACAAGGTCAGTTACAAAGGAGGAGATATCCATATCCGTATTGCCTAGCTTGCCTTCCATGCCAAGTAGAGTCCCATCCGGACACGAGACGAAGTCTTCAATCTTGTATCTTCATAGTCTAATAGTCCGGCCAATGGAGATAGTCCGGCTGCCCAGAGACCCCCTAATCCAGGACTCCCTCAGTAGCCCCTGAACCAGGCTTCAATTACGATGAGTCCGGCGCGCAGTATTGTCTTTGGCATTGCAAGGCGGGTTCCTTCTCCGAATACATCACAGAAGAATTTGAATACGAGGATAGTGTCCCACCCTGCAAAATAAGTTGCACATTCCATCGTAGAGAGAATAATATTTTCGCAGATCTAATTTGATGGCTTGTTTTGGCAGCATGACGTTATGTCATGGCCCGGTGATTATCCGAACTGTTTCTTTTAACTAGCCCCGCACATAACGCGAGGCAGTTTTTCAACACGTCTTGTCAAAGCAGAGATCGTGTCCCCTTATTACGGGATTCTCATCAATACGGGTGTGGGTAACCCAACCGCGCCATCAATTGTGCCACTTGGGGGATAAGCGAGTTATACCAGGCAAGTGGGGACGCTTAGTTTCGTCCGCCCATATAAAGGGATAAGGATTCACCTTTCTATCCATGCCTTCTTCCTCCCCTACCCATCCGTTTTTGCACACTCGAGCTCTAGCGCCCAAGTCTGCACTTCCCACCTCGACCTTCTCCAATCATGTCCAGAGCGGGAGGCAGGTGGATGGTCTCCTCCGTCACGGAGGGAGACATCAAGAAATTGAGGAGAGCCGGATACCTGCCCGATGACATCGCGCACCGGCTCCCAGATGAGGGGCAGCTCATCCCCACCCCCAGGCCCCATGAGAGGGTAGTATTCCTCACCCATTTCCTCCGCGGACTGGGATTCCCTCTCCATCCCTTCGTCCGGGGGCTCATGTTTTATTATGGCCTGGATTTCCACGATCTGGCCCCGAACTTCATCCTCAACATCTCGGCGTTTATCGTCGTGTGCGAGGCCTTCCTCCGCATCAAGCCCCACTTCGGCTTATGGCTGAAGACCTTCAATGTCAAGCCAAAGGTGGTGGGCGGCCACCAGGCGGAGTGAGGAGGCGCCATGGTGGGCAACATGCCCAACATAACATGGCTCGAGGGCTCCTTTGTGGAAACCATAAAGGGGTGGCAATCGGGGTGGTTCTATATCACCGAGCCGCGCGACCCTGCATGGGCAGCGGCCCCCGAGTTCTGATCTGGCATCCCCATGTGGCTCACCTCCTGGAAAGAGAAGGGCCTGTCCTGGGGTAGTTTGAAAGAGTTGACCGGACTCCAAACATGTATTCAAAACATGGTGGACAAGAAGCTCAAGCTTGTCAACATAGTCCAAGTTATGCTCATCCGCCGGATACTCTCGTGCCAACATCGGGAGTTCAAATTGTGGGAGTTCAATCCGGCGCGGCACCGAACTCTGAATAGGCTCTTCGACACAACTCATGAAGACGCTTGGAGGGTGCTGTTTAAAAGTGCTGAGGTCCCTCCCCCTATTACTGAGGATCGCGGATTCAGCGTGAAGCGCCAAGCTAGTGCGGTAAGCTGCTTTACCTTTCACAGGATACTTATTTTTTCATATAGATTGACTCTATGTGGGATCTAAACTCCCGTACCTTTGACAGGACTGGCAGAAGATGGCCGGACAGATCGACTGTCTGGCTCCTTTGCCCGAAGGCCCCGCAGACGCTCTTCTAGCGAAGATGCTGACTCCGGCCCCTTATAAGGTGTCGGAGAAGACCAAGAAGGCCAAGGGAACCCGAAAGAGTTCCCGACGCCAGGCGTCGTCGGACTCACCGTTCGATGACTCTGCGGCGCACTCTTCCCCCGAAGACGAGGAAGAAGAAGAAGAAGATGCTCCCCCACCGACTGGGGGAGACAAGAAAAGGAAGGCCGCCCCAACCGGGGAGGCCGGAGGGTCCAAGAAGGGAAGGACTCTCCTTCCGGACGGTTCCACCGCCGCCGCCGAAGGCGAAGGCGAGTGGTTGCCCCGGGCCAAGCCCCCGGGGAGATCGTAAGTATTCGGATACCAGAGTAACTCATAGCATTCCTTTGTCGCACTGCTTTCCCTAACGCCGAACATGATTATGCAGGCTACCGCGAACCAGCATCGATGTATCATCGGACGGCTCCCTGGGCTTGTCGGACATGGATAGCGATCCTGTCCCAACCGCCACCTCCCCTCATCCTGCTGACGACGCCGAGGTGCTGTCTCAAGAGGCACCGGGTCGAGGGGAGAGAGTCCTGGAGGCGCCTCAAGGCGACCTTCCGGACTCCGGGAGCCGCGGGGACGGGGCCCCCGAGAGCTCCGAGTTCGGCCCTCAGCCGAACACTGCGCCCGACCCTCCAGTGGTTCCGGGCTCGGGCAGGCGGCCTCCTTCTAAGAGGGGCAAGACGCCTGTGCCGGTGACCTCTATCCATCTAGAGGCACCGGACAATCTGCTGGAAGCGCTTTGCAGCACTTCCATCGATGAGGAGCACCACACTATCATGAGTGCGGTGATCCAGAAGGTTCAGTCCGCCAAGAGCGGATTGACTGAAGCCTATGCCAGCCTTCTAACAGGCTTCGAGGTAAGTGTTTTAAAATGTAGTAGAAATATTACCGCATAGACAGTAGCCCCTGATGCTTTGTTCGGTGTTCACAAAGAAAATCCGAACAGAGGATCAAATAATATCGCAGGAGTCTAATATAAGTATGTCAATATGCATATGCAGGCTTCACTGCTGGCGTCCGCCGCACTAACTGCGGAGGTCGCCGTACTGAAGCAGGACCTCGAGGGGTCCAGGAAAGAGCTCGGCCTTGCCAAGAGGCAGCTCAAGGAGAACAAGGGTAAGTAATACCCTGTCTTATGTATATATATAAAAGAGGACGCGATTGCAAAATGACAGGATCATCGTATGTTTGCCAGGGGCCACGACCGAGGTGGCGACCCTGAAGCAAGCGCTAACCAAGGCCGAAGATACAGCGGACAAGGAGCGCACCGAGCGAGATAAGCACGAGGCTCGGGTGGGCGAGGTGTAGCAAGAGCTCCAGGCTCTTGTGGCGAAGCACGAGGTGTTGGAGCTTGACTCCAAGACGCGGGAGTCTGAGCTTGCCGCGGCCCTCAAGAGTGTAAAAAGTTCCAAGGCCAAAGCCCGAAAGGCCCTCCAAGAGATCGACGCGATAAAGAAGATAGCGGCGGGTAAGGCTTTCTATATGCAAAGCAAGCATGTAAAAGTAAATTACCGATTACTTACCCGGATCCGGAGCTCATCAGGAGCATTCGCAGATTTGCCCCGCAGTGTGTCTAATGCCGCACAATTTTACCAGGCCGAGGACGGAAGCTCGACAGAGAAGTTGTTCTGGTCTCAGTATGCTGAGGCCGAACATCCGGTGCCAATGAGCGACCAGCTGAAGCAGATGGTCGAGCTACATAAGGCGGCCGATCAGGCCATGAAGAGCTTTATAGTCCGGTTGTGGCCTGGCGACGCCCTTCCGAACAGCTTCTTCGGCCTGGTGAGGCGGCTCGTGGATGCCTGCCCGCGGCTGGAGGTCATCAAGCGATTTGTATGCATTGGAGGTGCATGCCGGGCTTTCGCCCGTGTGAAATTGCAGTGGGTCAAGCTAGACACCGTGAAGCTGATCAAGGAGGGGCCGCCAGAGGGCAAGGAGCACCGCCACCCCGATATGTATTACGAGGGTGTTCTGCCGGGAGCCCATCTCATCGCGGACGAGTGTTCGAAAGATGTAATATTTGAATGAGACTTGCTCGTTTTATCCTGTATGTATGAAAACTTGTTTCATATGCGCTATGCAACGCTTGTTGGAATTTAAAATATTACCTTCTGTTTGGCTGTTTATCCAATCTGAGAGATGGCTAGTCCTCGGCTTCTGCCCCCATGCCACGAGTGTTGGGGTGTTCGGGATAAACCTGAGCACTCTTGTTCCCATGTTTGGTTCCTTCGAGGGAGGTGCTCAGCACAACGAACAAGGCAACCGGACTAATAATGCTTTATAACTCTCACTTAGCCATAGAATTCTATAATTTTAAATTTCGGTGAAGCCCCTGGTATTCAGAAGGCCGAATTCGGGGCGCGATACACGCCTGTAAGCCGGACAGGGCCGACCCCTCGCCCTAAGCGGCATAAGTCTTTAGGGACTCGAAAAACCTCGCCGAACAGCGACCAGTCTCTCGCCTTATCATGACAGTCAGTTTTAGCTTTCTCTACTAAGGTGCTAAGCCTGGCAGAACCGGGGCACAATCGCAGTAGTTCTCCTAGCGCTACCTTAGCCGATAGAGCGGAACGTAAGGTACAAAAACATAGGAGCCGGGCAAACCCAACATTTGACCAAAGACATGATTCGGAGCTGATGCATATAATGCTATAAGTTCAGGGTGCCGCACTTGTGAAAGTGTTCGGACTTTTCACACCGCATTGTGGGGTACGTAAGCCCCTGGTGTATTGGCCGTACCAGAGTGTACGGTTGCAAGGCGTCATTAATGAACACACACACACACACACATACATATATATATATATATATAACAAGAATGCAATAATAGTCGTAATGTCATGCATTGTTTATTAAAAAATTGTGTTAAAGCAGAGTGATACAGATAGTGCGATAAGCAAAGAGTAGGACTATGTCCCTTCCAAGGGCAAGCTGAGGAATGATATTAAATTGAATATTTCACTCGTTACTGTAATCAACCTGGGAACTCCGTGGTATAACGTAGCTGTCTGCCTCCTTGGTTGCTGCATCATGTGTTCGGCAACAGTGCTGCCGGACAGTGTTTCCAGAGATTAAGGTCCTAAAAGAAAAAGAAAAATAACCAAACGGGAAGCCCCTAGTGCGGTTTAGGCCGCGTTTTGGGGCGTGCCACAGTTGTGCCCCCCTCCCCACTTGTGCCCATGGTATTTTTAATGCGTAATTACGTACGCGCGGCATGAATATTGCCGTTGGGCTGGGATTGGGGTGGCCGCCGTATTGCTACGCGAGCTCAGATCGCACCAGGCGGTCTATTTGTCGATTGCCCCGAGTGCGCTTGAAGGTGTGCGGGCTTTGAAGCGCCGAACTGGTTGATTGCCTTGAGAGGCTGCTTTGTGCTTCTACTGCGAGGGCTGCGGTGTGCTCCTCTGTTTGGAGAGAGCACTCTGTGTTTCCATTGACTGTAATAACTCCGCGAGGTCCTGTCATCTTGAGCTTGAGGTATGCATAATGTGGTACCGCATTGAATCTAGAGAATGCGGTTCGCCCGAGCAGCGCGTGGTAACCACTGCGGAACGGGACTATATCGAAGATTAAATCTTTGCTTCGGAAGTTATCCGGGGATCCGAAGACCACTTCCAGTGTAATTGAGCCTGTGCAATGGGCCTCTACACCTGGAATGACGCCCTTAAAGGTCGTTTTTGTGGGTTTGATCCTTGAGGGGTCTATACCCATTTTGCACACTGTGTCCTGATAAAGTAGGTTCAGGCTGCTGCCGTTGTCCATAAGGACTCGAGTGAGGTGAAATCCGTCGATGATTGGGTCTAGGACAAGTGCGGCGAATCCGCCATGACGGATACTAGTGGGGTGGTCCCTGCGATCGAAGGTGATCGAACAGGAGGAGCAAGGGTTGAACTTTGGGGCGACTGGCTCCAACGCATATATGTCCCCGAGCGCACGCTTCCGCTCCCTCTTGGGGATGTGGGTTGCGTATATCATGTTCACCGTCCGCACTTGCGGGGGAAACCTCTTCTGTCCTCCAGTGTGCGGCTGCCGGGGCTCCTCCTCGTCATCGCTATGCGGCCCCTTGTCCTTGTTTTCGGCAATTAACTTGCCAGCCTGCTTGAACACCCAACAATCCCTGTTGGTGTGATTGGCTGGCTTGTCTGGGGTGCCGTGTATTTGACACGAGCGATCGAGTATACGGTCCAAGCTGGACGGACCCGGCGTACTTTGTTTGAATGGCTTTTTCCGCTGACCGGGTTTAGAGCTTTTGAATCCGGCATTGACTGTCGTATCCTCAGTATTTTTGCTGTTAATGTGGCGCTTATGCTTGTTGACCTGCTATTGCCGTCCTTGGTATCTGAGGTACCATGGTTCTTTGATATGTTATTACTGCGAGACAGCTAGCTGTCTTCTCCCGCACATAAGCGGGTCATGAGCGTCGTGAGAGCTGCCATAGATTTCGGCTTTTCCTGACCGAGGTGCCGGGCTAGCCACTCATCTCGGATGTTGTGCTTGAAAGCCGCTAAGGCCTCCGCATCCGGACAGTCGACGATTTGATTTTTCTTTGTAAGGAACCGAGTCCAGAATTGCCTGGCCGACTCTTCTGGCTGCTGAATTATGTGGCTCAAATCATCGGCGTCTGGTGGTCGCACATAAGTGTCGTGAAAGTTGTCGAGGAATGCGGCTTCCAGATCTTCCCAACAGCTAATGGAGTTCGCTGGCAAGCTGTTAAGCCAATGTCGCGCTGGTCCTTTGAGCTTTAGTGGGAGGTATTTGATGGCGTGTAAGTCATCGCCGCGAGCCATGTGGATGTGGAGGAGGAAGTCCTCAGTCCATACTGCGGGATCTGTTGTGCCGTCGTATGATTCAATATTTACAGGTTTGAAAGCTTCTAGGAATTGATGTTCCATTACTTCGTCTGTGAAGCATAAGGGGTGTGCGGCGCCTCTGTATTGGGCTATATCGCAACGCAGCTCGAATGGGTCTTGCCCGCTGTGTTCGGCCCGGTCGGATTTGCTTTTACTGTATCCGGCGTGACGTTTGTCGTCTCGCAGAGTGGTGCGCCCTCGTGATCCGTAGATCGATCTTGAATGCTTTGCCTTGTCCTCCAATATGTCTTGCAGGTCCGGCATATCTCCCCATACTTTTTTATTTGAATGGCGTTGGGGTGGAGGCTGAGATTTTGGCTGGAATGCCTCTCTATCGCGGCCACGAGGTGGCCGATCAGCCGTATCATACGCTTCTTCCTCCAGTCGGGGTAGTAACCTGCACTTTGTGTAGTTCTTGGAGGGGCGCTCGAGTTTATATTCCTCGGTCGCGAGGACTTCAGTCCATCTATCAACTAGCAGATCTTGATTAGCTTGAAGCTGCTGCTGCTTTTTCTTCAGGCTATTTGTTGTGGCCATAAGCCGGCGCTTGAAGCGCTCTTGTTCGATGGGATCCTCTGGTACGGCGAATTCATCATCGCCGAGGCTTGCCTCGTCTTCGGAGGGGGGCATGTGATTGTCATCCTCCTCTCCGTCTGCTGCTCTCTCAGGAGAGCTGGCTCCTCCATCCTCCTCCTCTAAATCTTGCTAGAGGGGTTTGTTGTTATCGTCGGCACTATCCGGAGTGTTATTATCTCCTGTGCCGGTATCACCACTTTTGCTTTGGCGGGACTTAGAGCGGTGCCGCTGACGTCGGCGTTTGGGTTGCTTCTTGGAGAGGTCATCCTCTGCTATCCCGTCGCCATTGCCTTCTTTGGGTGTATAACCATGTATATGTCATATGACGAGGTGGCTTTCCAGTGCCCTATAGGTGTTGGTTCATGTTCGTCTCCTACATCGTCGTCCATAACGTCGATGTCTTCGGAGTTGAAGTCGAGCATGTCGGTTAAATCATCGACAGTGGCTACGAAGTGGGTGACGGGTGGGCGTCGAATTTCTTCATCGTTCGCATCCCAATCCTGTTGGCCATAATCTGGCCAGGGCTCTCCTGACAAAGAGAGAGACTTTAGTGAATTCAGAATGTCGCCGAAGGGCGAGTGCTGAAAGATATCCGCGGCAGTCAATTCCATGATCGGCGCGATTTGATTGGTAGGGGCACGGATGGTTCGGAGTCCGGAAAAGAGTCCGGCACCTTGGAGTCACGGGCTGCGCAGAGGGTTAGGCTGGTGTTCGGCTCGATCGCCGTTGAGACTGCATCCCCTGAGGCGGTGTCTAACCACCCGTCCTCGACTGGCAAAGTTGGCTCTGAGCTAAGGGTCGGAGCTGATGCGAGCGCAGCCTCTGGGGTACTGTTCGGCGGCAGAGCTAGGTCATACCCATCGCGACAGTGCGCCGCGCCTGGTTGTAGCTCGAACCCGTCGAAGATCAAGTCTCCGCGGATGTCGGCCGTGTAGTTCAAACTTCCAAATCTGGCCTGATGGCCAGGGGCGTAGCTTTCAATCTGCTCCAGATGGCCAAGCGAATTAGCCCGCAGTGCAAAGCCGCCGAATATGAAGATCTGTCCAGGGAGAAAAGTCTCACCCTGGACTGCATCGCTATCGATGATAGTAGGAGCCATCAAGCCTAACGGCGATGACACAGAGGAACTCTCAATGAAAGCACCAATGTCGGTGTCAAAATCGGCGGATCTCGGGTACGGGGTCCCGAACTGTGCGTCTAGGCCGGATGGTAACAGGAGGCAGGGGACACGAAGTTTTACCCAGGTTCGGGCCCTCTTGATGGAGGTAAAACCCTACGTCCTGCTTGATTAATATTGGTGATATGGGTAGTACAAGAGTAGATCTACCACGAGATCAGAGAGGCTAAACCCTAGAAGCTAGCCTATGGTATGATTGTATGTTATGGTTGTATGTCCTACGGACTAAAACCCTTCGGTTTATATAGACACCAGAGAGGGTTAGGGTTACACAAGGTCGATTACAAAGGAGGAGATATCCATATCCGTATTGCCTAGCTTGCCTTCCACGCCAAGTAGAGTCCCATCCGGACACGAGACGAAGTCTTCAATCTTGTATCTTCATAGTCTAACAGTCCGGCCAATGGAGATAGTCCGGCTGCCCGGAGACCCCCTAATCCAGGACTCCCTCATGCCAGTTCCCTAATGATGATGGATTAGACACAAGGTGCAAATTCCCAGATGATGCTGGATTACACACAAGCCAGGTGGAGTCGTCAGCTGTTCGTGTCCTCGTGGCATTAGTAAAGGCTGAAAGAAAGCGTGCAGCAGCCTTTGAGAATGTAGCTGAGTTCCTGAAGAAGCGAAAAGAGCAATCAGATGCTCTCTTCACCCAAGCCAAAGAAGAGATGGAAGAAGCCAGAAATAAGCTAGCAGAGGCAGAGCAGGCTAGGCGTCTCCTGCTATCTAAAACTGTTGTCAATACAAAATTTCCTTCATAATAGATAGGTTCAAATGTTTATCGAGTCAGCATGCCTGTTTTGATGTCCGTGCATCTACTGATGTGGCACAAAATGTTTTTTTTCGGGTCATGTAATAACAACAATTACTTTCCAAACAATAATAGATGAAGCATTGGACATGGTATAGCTCACGCAAGCCCGACATTCCAAGTTCAACTTCCACATCAAACTAATGTTCACAGATATCTGCACATTCATACATAATGTCCACAACCATGATTCACTTCAAAGCCAAAAACATGTGAGGAGAGTTATAAATAAAGAAAATCCTCTGCTAGTTCCTGCTACCAGTGCGAGCACAACAAGTCAAGACCATGCGTAAATTAATTATATTTTAGTCATTTTTTATGTTCTAAACTGCCTGCCAGCTCGCGGAAGGACGTGTTGCCGGCACACGTGCGGATTCAATGAAGGCAGGCGTGGCAGTCTTAAGCTGGTTGCACGCGGCGAGGAGGCGTGCTCAGCCGGGCCTGCGGCGAGTGCGGCCCTCTTGGTCAGCGCGCCGGTTCAATGCCTACGCAATGAGAGGTCGCGTCCGTGTCAGAGCAATCACTCCCTCCAGTCCTTTTTTGTTTGGGTATAACAAAATCTCGTTTTCCATTCACATTTTACAAGTAAAGTTCGTGGACAAACTTTGACCCAAAGTACGATGGGGACTAGTAAACCAGAATGGAGGTAGTAGTTTTTTTAATCGAAGAAGGGTTTCCCCTTCCGATTTTCGTTAAAGAAAACCAGCATCTAAATCTAAACCATAGTATTTGCCCTAGAACTACCAGGTTCAACATATCGCAACATAAACCCATACAACCTCCATCGCAAAAAAACAAATCATACAACCATATGCCAAGGAGGTACGTAGTACTATGAATTCCATTTTCGCTCCATACCAATCATTCTAAAAACTACTTACTACTTATAACGCGCCATTGAAAATCGGAACTCTTAACCCCGCTAAAAAACGATATTTTAAACGTGGTTACTCAATCTGTGGCAACTGGAGAGCCACCGCACTCCAAGTCGTTCACCTGTGGTCCCGACCATCAACTCCTACGGATCAAATTATCACGCGAGCTGACTATTCCTACAAAGGTGCTCCACCATGTACCCGGTACCCGCGAATGCAGCAATCGTGCCCCCTAGGGTTTTAGGGTTTATTTGTTAACGTCGCCTTTAGTAACACTCATGTGTGCGAGACAGCGAGAGGCCGACTGCGTGTGTGCGCCTCTTCTCTTCATATATGTACTCCACCATTTGTCTGGTGTCCAAAAAATTATAAATAAATACTAGCAATGTGCCAATGCGTTGCCACACGATCAAAGTAGACTAATACAGTGGCAGAGCTAGATGCAGACTACGCCTGGGGCTGTGCTATGTTGAGTGATAAACTTCTATGATTTTCTATGCTTTGCATGAAGAAATTACAAAGGAGGTTGTTTCTAGGCCTGGGGTTATAGGCCTAGCTGCCCCAGGTCTGTCTCCGCCACTGGATTAATACATATTCACTGATTTGATAGAAAAAAGTCTAGCTTTGAAATACGTATATCACTAAAAATATGTTATGTTTCACTCAAAATATATTCCTTTGGCGGTTTTGATGAGATAAGGGAGGAATGTTGTTGGTTTCAAGATTCGAGAAGTGGTATATGTCTAATTTCTACTCTTACTAGCAAGATGCCCGTGCGTTGCACGGAACATCAACATCTTGTGGGAGAAAAGGATGAACGAGGGAAGGCCTTATCTGCAAATGTGGTGAAGAGTGCGGGTAAATTGCCATATTTTCCTTCCTATCCATCAGATATAAATCAGACGACCTACATTGCAGGATGGCCGGCCCACCATCATCACCAACTCTATTTTTTATCCCTACTCTTATAATAAGCATTGTCGGTGATGATCGTGTGCCTGCCATCCTGCAATATAGGCCGTCCGATCTATATCTGACGGATAGGAAGGAAACTATGGCAATTTTGCAAAAAGATAGCCACACCCCTATCCACATTTGCAAATAAGGCCTTCCCTCATTCATCCTTTTCCCCCAAAAGATAAAGTACTCATACAAATGCATCTTGATGTTCCGTGCAACACATGGGCATCTTGCTAGTTGTTTCAAAAAGCCGATGTGTGTGTGAGAGAGAGAGAGAGAGGGCGAGTGGAGGAGGACGGAGTGCATGTGTGACAAAGACACGAGGAGTGTGTGTGCGATGGGTATCAGCTTAAAATGAGGCGATAGTGTGTGTGTGCATGATCGAGAGGGCGTGTCTCAAGAAGGGAAGAAAAATCTACATAGATACAAGGAGCGGGAGAGAGACATGTATGCGATGGTGGAAGCACGAGTGTGCGGGTGTATAAACCTATCTAGAGGCTAGCTAGTCGATAAATGTTTGTGAGAGAAATACGAGACGGGGTGCGAAAGCGAGAGTTTTGTGTGTGTGTGTGAGAGAGAGAGAGACGGTAGTCGGGAAGGGGAGTGGAAGCAGGAGTTGTGCGTGTGTGTCTATGTGAGAGAGAGAGGAGACGGTAGTCGGGGTTGTCTGATCGGTAAACAAATGAATAATGTCAGTCTGGGATGGAGACGAAAAGGAGACCGCAACAAATGTTGTGTCTACAGGAGAGATAGAGAGAGTAATTTTAGTGGTATGAGTCATATGTAGAGACATATAGGGTGTGTGAGAGAATCCCATAGAGAGAAAGACAAAGTGAAAGACGAGTGGAGACTGTGTGTTTGGCGTTGAAAAAGAAAGCTTAGGTACCGAGTGATACCAGAGAACAGTAGAGACGTGAGAGATAATGAAAACCGTGTAATTTATAATGAGAGGGAGAGTGTGACACTTCTCAAGGGAGACGTCGAGAGACCATGTTTGCGAGGATAGGAGCAACATGAAGTGAGCGTGCGGGTGAGCTGGAGAAAAGAGAGTGATAGCTACCTGAAGGAGCATGCATGCGAGAGAGATGGGCGTGAAAGGAGTGAACAAAAAAGGGATTCAAATATTTGAATTCGAGATGATGATACATGTAATCCATACTCGAACCAAAATTGATCTATCAAACATGCATACTCATATGAATTCATGCACATCTATGTTATTTAATATGTAGATATTACTGATCCATACATTTTAGTAGAACATAATTTGGTTAAAAAAATTCGAATTCAACCTTAAGATTTCGAGATCGTTGTATTTTTAAATCATATTATAAATATAAAGGAGCAGAATTCTTTGTTGTGCTTTTGAAAGTATATATAAAAATGATGTATATAGAATGTAATTCCAATTGAAAATGGATCCCACCCGGAAAAAAATAGAATACAAACGGGATTCGAATTGAGTTGGCACGGTAAACGTGCACTCTGCAAAATTTGAACAAAGCGGGGAAAGTCGCAGTAACCACCCGAAACCAAAATCTGCGAGATGGAAATCACTACTGCCTATCCCTGCCACGCAAAGCCTATATGCTGGATTTCTATAGGTTTCGATAGGGGTAGGTTTGTAATTTCACCCAAATGTGACGTAACCGCCTCTCACCCGGATTCGTACACGGTGGGCGCCAAAACACAGTGTGTCCTCGGCCGAAATCGACTCCCTCCCGGATTCATATTCATACATGGTGGGCGCCAAAAACAAACTCTCGTCGGCAAATATTTGGTGTATGCGAGATTACCATCCTATCCCCAACCCACTAGTGTTGCTGTGATGTAGTAGAAATTTGAAACGGGGGCTAAGTTTGTAAATTTCCTCGCATTTGAGACAAGCGCGCCCTGAATACATGGTTCCCCCTTTCTCTCTACCTCCCTTTTCCCCATTCGTACTCCGTGGGCGCCAAAACACCCTCTCCACCCCACCCTCCTCCGTCCGCCTCCCCATCCACCGCCGTCCTCCTCCACCATGCCGGAGCTGATACCTCGACGCCACCGTCCATTACAAGAGATCGACCTCTCTCATCCACGGCTTTGGACCGGGATCCTTGCATCCCGTCCTCTCGCTTCATCCACGCCGTCGTCCACCTTGTCGGCGCCGCTCCTACAACCGTCTCGTCCACCGCGCCCCACCGCCACCGTCTACCCTCCTAGATCTGCTTCCACACTGCCGTCAGCCATTGCTACCGCAGCACCGTCAAATTCTCAACAGATGCGTACATGACGCCGCACCAGAGGCGATACTCTTTCGTATCTGCTCAACTTATTTATCGCAGCAAGAAAATAGATCGCCATTGCTTTACTCTGATTTCTTCTCTTGGTTGCGAAGTTGCCTTTGTTCGGTTTGCACCTTCAGATCCGCCATGGCACGCTGAACACCATACTCGCAATGCTTATGGTTTTCCCCTTTTATATTCCACACTAGTTAAATCACAGTAGACTAAATTTCAAAATTGGGTTAGTCAATTTTTCAGAGCTCGCCGGAGTTCACCGGTGCGATCGAAGGGGCTCGGGTGGGGATGGTGGTTGTGGGGGCGGTGGTGGGGCCTCATCGAATGAAGAAAACTCGACGCGGGTGGGGGCGGGGGCGGGGGTGGCAGAGGAACACAGGCGGTGGGGCCGGTGGTTCGGCCGGCGGCCCGTGCGGTGTTCTGTATGGGAAGCACAGTATGTTCCTTGTCAGGAAGGGGAGCAGGGACATCTGCAGTCAACAGCTGATAGAGCTAGCATGTACGTGATCGATAGGCTTTTGATTACTAGCGGCAATACAACACCGTAATTTCCAGCCAGTTCCACTTTCCCGATTTATATATCTTGGTTATGGTGTACCCCTGTTATGTACACTATGATCTGCCTAGTTGCTGTGTGCTCTTGTTATCATGGTTTGGTAATAAACTCTATATACAGTATATTATGAACCTATCATCTACCAGCTATCCTTACTTCTGGAGCCTACTTTTTGTGTACTTGTGCCAGATTATATAAATGCACGCACCATATTACAGCACACATGAGCTCTCTCATTAGAATCCAGTGATAGCACACAAGTGTTTACAGGGGCGCCCCTATATTAGAATATCATCTGCATTACAAAGATAATCTCACAACTATTTATGTTTTCATGGTTCTCAGATATTATACGCAATTACAGTGAATATCAGAATCCGCGCATCAGAAGAATATTGTGGAACAATGCAATGACTTACAAAATTGGCAGCAAGGCATTGAGTGCCATTCTGGAAGCAATGAAACTCGTACGCTCCCCACCTGTTGATTGTTGTTCAGAATATCATCCTAATGACTATTCTAACCTCGAGGAGTCAAAGGCAGATGGCCTGTCCTGTTCACCCATCAAGGTGAATGTTCTAATTTGGCAAGGTTTTATTGATTGCGCGTATCTTGCATATGTTGTCTTGCATTTCTTCTACTTTGTTGCACCGCCATCTGCTTAGTTTACTCATCATATATGTCGAGATGTCATGCCCATCCATTATCAATACATATTACATTTGTCATCATACCATGTTTTTCCACTCAAATGCTGTTCTTGTGCATCAGACATCAAAAAGAAAGAGGGTGATTGCCGAACCTGAAGGAGCACCAGCAAAGTCCTTCAAAAACGTGGTGGTGCCGTAGAAATCAGATAGCACACCACTTATATTGGCTGTACAAACAGTGACACAAAACGTAGGACCGACTCCAGCAGACTGTACCCATACTTCACTGGCCACACCACTAGCCCCACCACACAGGACGTGCACTCCAACAATAGGTATACCGATTTCATTTGCCATAGCACCAGTTGTACCACAAAAAAATCCCACTCCAGCAAAAAGTACAGCAAGTCCACCGGCCGAAGACCTATCCCAACTGCAAAGATGGCCAATTCCTGCAGATTGGAACCCCGTTCCATTTATTCCTAGTTTAAAAGACAATGCTTTCAATGTTGTTAGGGACTACATGCATATATTCCCATCATGGGAAGATTATTGTGAAGACAAACACCATTTTCACATCTTCATGTCCAAATTACGTGTAAGTGCTATTATTCATGGTTATTATTTTCCTGTTTTCTGCTGATTGAACACATCAATGATTTACATTACATTGTTGTAACTAGGCGAGGGTCAATCTGGATAGTCATGACGAGCAAAGCTTGCTTGTGCTTTTCAAGGAAGCATTGCAGCAGTATCGGTGTTACCTGAGGAAATCACACTTTAATGGCAAGTCTATAAACGAATTTCTGGTGAAGTCTCCTGTGCTAAATTTAGAAGACATTGAATGGAAAAACCTTGTTATGCACTGGTCTCGTTCCCAGGATGAGGTACTGTCTATGAAATCACATGACAATTTGAACTTCTACTTTTCCGCATGTGCCTTACGGATCTTTTTTGCAGGAAATCTGCTCGAGGAAGAATTCCAGTTTGACAAGAACGACGGGATATCGCAAATATGCTGCCCGTTGCTTTTCTCTTGTTAGTACCTGTTGTCCTGTATCACTGTACTTGCATACATACCTGGTTCATTATGTGACAGCAGTATGCATGATAGCTTGCTTATCAATTGTTCTCTCCAAATTATCTGATCTGTATGAATGGTTACATTAGTGTAGAATATATCCAATGCCAATGTTTTTTTAGCTCTGCATTGTTCTTGTAAGTACATGCTGTCCTTTATCAGTGTACTTATAATGACAGGTAGTTGTTCATGTACCATCACTCTGCAGCTTATTTTCCTTTGCCCTCCATTTTCTACACATCAGATCTATATTTACTCTTACCATAAGGTTGGTACTGAAGAAGTTTAGTTGTGCATTGCTCTTGGCTGTACCTTTTGCCTGTATCGCTGCACTTACATTTATAGCTACTTGGTTATGTAGCATCACTCTTCATCTTATCTTAAATATTCTCCATTTTTTTCGTATATTATCACATCTATATTTACTCTTAACAAAATGTAGAATAAAGGCAATGCAAAGAAGATTCTGTGGTAAACTTCTTGAATTGCCCCCCCCCATCAGCATGGATAAGGCCTTTATAGAGTCTGTCTTCACCAATAATGTAAGTTTGTCCATCTCAAGCCTTCAAACTTTGTTGTATATATTTGATTAGGCATGACTGCAACAGCTGTTTATTTTTTGTGTTTGCATCAAATTGCTTGTTTAAAGTTTATTATATGTAGTTCATAAACAAAAGTTCGTCCTTTCTCAATTTAAGTTTTCAGTTGTACAACCAAGTTCCTTCTTCATAACATGTAAATTAAACTATATAGAGCAAGTGATCTTCTTTTGCACTGCATGTATGCTTCTGTTCTTCATCTGTAATCCAGTGGTGTGGTGAACCTACCCACTACAGCACAATGTCATATTCTGCAATGTCTTAACTTTGAAAAATGTCATATCATTATACTATTATTTAAACTGTCTCTTTATTTGCCAATCTGAAATGGTATAAATTGACAGCACACTAACCATTGATACTTATGAGTTCTTGATCTGTAGTCCAGTGGTGTCGTGAAGCTGCCAACTCCTTCACAATGTCATTTCCTGCCATGTCTTGACCTGAACAATACCATATTGTGTTAATGCAAATTTAAACTGTGTCATTTTATTCTCAGTAAGAAATGTGATGAATTGTCAGCATGATACTTTTGTGTGCAAAAGCTGTCATCTGTCTGCTTGTTTATCTTTCAGAGTGAGGAAGATATAAGTGTTGAAGAAGCGTAGTCTCATCATCTTGCTCAGCTGCTTGCGCTGCAGCTCCCCAGCAGGGCTAACCTTTCTTGAACTCTATTGAAGTGCTGTCGGTTTTGTATATTATTTTGACGGCGTGTCTATTTGCATTGGTGGCGATCTTTGATGCCCAGTGTATGTAATTTGCTGTCTGCTTGTGCTTTATTATCATAGTGGCGAACTTTGATGCCTAGTGGATGTAATATGCTGTAATTTCTTTATTATATAGTATAGGTTTTTTCTTATTCACGATGCTGCAGTTATTTTACTGTATATATCCTGTCTTTGCAGTAAACCGGCCAAACCGTAAAATTACGGTACATAATCGGGTCGTCATGCAAACACGATGTAGGTTGGGCCTGAAACATGTCGATCAGCTCACGGGCCGGCAGCAGCCCGAAATGAACCCCGGCCCATGATTGTGCGAATCAAATCACGGGCTTTTAACAGGCCGAATAATTGTCTCGGTCCTTGTTTGGCCCAATCAAATATCGGCTGCGAGCAGGCCGGATGCAAACCGGGCCGTAGTTAGGCCCAACTATATGACGGGCTTTTAACAGGCCAACACTAATATTAGGCCAAATTACTAAGTGGGCCTTTAGCAAGTGGGCCCAAAAGCATAGTGTCTAGTTGCGGGCCGAATCTGATATGGGCCATAATTAGGCCCAAAACCTCTTAAAGGGCCGGACCTGATCTGGGCCGTAATTTGGCCCAGAACGTGGTAGGCTTTTAACGGGCCAGATCTCATATGGGCCACTATTAGGCCCGGAGCGTGGCAGGCCATTGATAGACCGGATCAAATATGGGCCGGCATTTGGCCCAAAACATGGCAGCCAGTTAACAGGCCGGCCTACTAGGGTCTTCAAAATCTTGTGGGCCTACAGCTAGGCCGGCCCATTAATGTCGGCGAATACTCATGGGCCTTTAGCTGGGCCGGCCCATTATGATCCGTAAGAATTTTGTGGGCCTTTACCTGGGCCGGCCTATTATGGCACACAAAAATCTTGTGGGCCTTTACCTGGGCCGGCCCATTATGGCCCGCGAAATCTTGTGGGCCTTTAGCTGGGCCAGCCCATTATGGTCCGCAAAATCTCGTGGGCCTTTAGCTGGGCCGGCCCATTATGGTCCGTAAAATCTTGTGGGCCTTTAGTTGGGCTGGCCCATTTAAACTTGTTGGGCCGTGCCACGTGTCGACGTATCATAGGCGCCTTCTGTCCAGTGAGTGGATAACATCTGTCCCGACGATGAGCCGACACGTGTTTCCTCTAGCCAATGATGATTTTACACATGGAAAATCCCCATTGGTCGGGGCTGTTAACGGGTTATCGGATCCAAAACCCGACCCAATAGCTTAACGGTGTTCCGTTACGGTGGATGCCACGTGTCGGTCACCCTTGACGAAAGCACTTCTATGACACGCGATTTATCGTCATGGAAGTGGACACTTCCATGATGATAATTTTGGTAATGTCATGGAACACTTCTACGACAGCACAGGTATGACTATCTTGATTCTGTCATAAATTTGTCATGGATGTACATGCATGACAAAAAAGCGACCTACTGTGACAAACACGTATCATCACGGAAGTGTATTTTTTTTGTAGTGCAAGTAACATACCGTTGATAAAGGGAATAACGTATGTTGTCATTACGGTACGACCGATAAAGATCTTCGTAGAATATGTGGGAACCAATATGAGCATCCAGGTTATGCTGTTGGTTATTGACCGGAGAGGTGTCTCGGTCATGTCTACATAGTTCTCGAACCCGTAGGGTCCGCACGCTTAATGTTTGATGACTATTTTGTATTATATGAGTTATGTGATTTGGTGACCGAATGTTGTCCGGAGTCCCGAATGAGATCACGGACATGACGAGGAGTCTCGAAATGGTCGAGAGGTAAAGATTCATATATAGGACCGTAGTATTCGGACACCAGAAGTGTTTCGAGGGTACCCGGTACATATCGGGTCACCAGAAGGGGTTCCGGGCACCCCCACTACTGGAATCAGCTACTTTGCCATCAGCCAGCTCTTTACCGTCTGCTCGCAGACGGCAAAGAAGCTCTTTTCCATCAGCTACCCAAAAGCAGATGGCAAAGAAACGCCGGATGGCAAAATAGGCCTTTGCCATCAGCCATCTCTTTGCCGTCAGCCAGCTGACGGCAAAGATTCATTGCCGTGAGCTGGCTGACGGCAAAGAGAGAGGTGGCCCCCACCGCCAGCCCGTTTAGAAAAAACTTAACGCCCCACCTCTTTGCCGTCTGCTAGCAGACGACAAAGAGGGATAAAGGCGGACGGCAAAGAGCGGCGGACGGCAAAGGGCAGCGTAACTAACGGCCCCCCACCCCCCGCCCGTTACTCTCTCTACTCTCCCTCTTCCCTCCCCGACGCCCACCAGATCCCCACCCACCGCTGCCCCCACCGCCCCCCGGCGCCGCCCCCGCCCCGCC
>NC_041392.1:453463821-453506719 GCF_002162155.2 Triticum dicoccoides | reverse complement strand
CCCGACCCCGAAACAGCACCCCGACCCCAACACGGCACCCCGACACCGACAGGACACCCCGACCACCGACACCTCCCGAAAAGGTGTTCTTTGGCCTTCCAGAGGCCGACGGGGTCATATATTTGTGAATTATTAGTTAGGTCATATATTTTTCGATTTTGTTATGAAAAACATCATATATAATTGTGTTGATCGTGTAGTTTTAAATGTGCAGTTGTTTCATCGCTGCGAGGTTTGGTGTTCGACGACCCCGCCATGCGTTTGACGAGCTCTGCCCCTTCGTTCGTGGGTGAGCACAAATGACAAGTCCTCCTCCCCCATTAATTATTTGATCTATTCCAATGAAATGTCAGGACCCCGACTCAATGCCACATCGATCTAGCATGTAACACCTCATATCACTTTGCGGCCTCACGCACGGTATTCCCACGGGTGTCGCCTTACCTTAGCCCGGGACCGTTTGCGCCTTTTGGCACACGTATATGACAGTGTCGCTAGCATCCATATGATAAGGAGCCCGGGCTGACATGGCTAGTCGTAAACCCAAAGTGGCACAGACTTACAGGGACAGGCATCCATGACCCAGCATCGAACGTGTCGGTCATCAGCGAGTGAATCCAGGCTGTAGCACTGGGCTAACAGGACTCCGGTGAACCGGGCTGTAGCGGGCTAACAGGACTCCGGTATTCATCGCGTGACATTTCCCCGAAGGGACAGACACAGGAACGAAGAAGGACACATGCCGGCCAGCCTAAGTGTTCCGGAGCAGTAGCAAGCTACCATGGCTCAGTGGAAACACTAGGAGACATTTCCCGGTAAGAGAGGTTACTAAGGATAAACAACTAGATAGTCAGATCCCACACATACCAAGCATTACAATAACATACACACAATATGCTCGATATGTGCAAATACAACATGGCATCACAAAATGACTCTACGACTCAAGTAGTTTATTCAATAGGCTCCAAGGAGCGAGATATTACAAACATGGGTCTCATAACCCAACACTCAGAGCATACAAATCAAAGCACAAGCGGAAGCTATCATGTCTGAGTACAGACGTCTATAAATGAAAAAGGCTGAAAGCCTGACTATCTACCAGATCCTGCCGAGGGCACAAGATCGTAGCTGAGGTATCAAGCTAAACTTCGAAGTCCAAGCGGAACTACTAGTGAGACTGAAGTCTCTCTGCAAAAACATAAAATGGGCAAACGTGAGTACAAATGTACCCAGCAAGACTTACATCAGATCTATCTACACATGCATCATTATCAACAAAGGGGATGGTGGAGTTTGACTGCAGCAAGCCAGCTTTGACTCGGTGGCTATCCTGAACTACGACTGCAAGTAACTCTTTTGAGGTGGCGCACACGAGTCCACATATTCACCAACCAATACACCACTATGGATCCGCTCCCGTCTCCCTACGAGAACGCCATCCATAGCACTCACGCTTATCTTGCGTATTTTAGGGTATCCACTTTCACTTGTCTATGAACTATGCAATGGGGTCCAAGTTTCCATATCCGAGGAATCCGGCTATTCGAATAGATAATGATAACCCTGCAGGGGTGTACTTCTTCACACACGCTCCCGCCACTTACCGCCCTGTACACGTCATGTACCTCGGCAACCTTCAAGCGGAAGCCGGGCGAGGGAGTCGGCCACGACCTGACTAACCGAACAAGTCTCTAGTCCAGGTTTATTGCCTATTCGGGTTCCATCCGCAAGGAGATCCGGCCGGGGTGTCGCTCACGGCCCCAAACGATGTGAGCAGGGTTCCCAAGCCCACCATCCGGGTGCCACTTGGTACACCGTGCCACTGTGCCTAGTCTGTCCCAAGCCCACCTGTACCGGGTGCCACCTGGTAGACTACTAACACTACCTACAAACACCAGAAACTAGTTGCAACTCCTGGACAGAGGTCAAGTTGATTAATAAGTCGAGAGGGGCACTTAAGCATTCCAATGTGTGGTAGTAGCTGGTCATGGATCACAAACACAGAACTCAGTTCCTGAGGACGGCTGCAATGAGACAACCCACCATGTACTCCTACATGGCCCCTCACCGCTACCTTTACCAAATCGTGTTCACACACTTAGCTCACACACAGTAGGACATGTTCACACGCCTCTGATTCATCCCCGATGAATCAGACCTGACTCAACTCTAAGCAGTAGCAGGCATGACAAAAAGCATGAATGAGTAGGCACATCAGGGCTCAAACAACTCCTACTCATGCTAGTGGGTTTCATCTATTTACTGTGGCAATGACAGGTCATGCAAAGGATAAAGGGTTCAGCTACCGCAGCAAGTAACAGATGAATCGGTGTTGTCCTAATGCATTAAAAGAGAGCAGGAGCGAGAGAGTAGGATTGTATCGGAATGAACAAGGGGGTTTTGCTTGCCTGGCACTTCTGAAGATAACATTGAGTCTTCATCAGTGTCAACGATCACATCATCGATATCACGTCTATCGAGAGGGGACAAATACCGGCAACACAGAAAGGAACACAATCAATGCAATGCACAATATGATGCATGCTCATGACATGGCAAAATGAATGTGTTTTGGGCTAATGCAACTAGCAACAGATTAAATGAAGTTGGTTTGAATACAAGATTCAAATTTAAACTCCATATGTGATTATTCAAATGCCATTTAATTGATTTGTGCTAAACAGCAGCTATAAGTTGTTCTAACATGCATGAAAGTAGTACAGATGGATTCCTTGAATTTTTCTGATAATTTTTCATATATAATTTATTTAATTTGGAGTTACGGTTAATTTTCTATGATTTATTGAAGTTTTAGGCATTTTCTGGAATTAATAAATCATTTAAGAATTATTTAAATTCCAGAAAACATTTACTGCGTCAGCAGTGCGTCACCGTGACGTCAGCGGATCAACGGGCTGGTCCAGGTCAATACTGACCTGTGGGTCCCATCCGTCAGTGACTAACCTAACTAATCTAATTTAGTTAGCGGCCTGGGGCCCATTGTCAGTGTCTATTAAACTAACTAATATTTAGTTAACACTAATCCTAGCCTAATTAACAGGCCGGCCCCACATGTCATGGACACAGGGGGGGGTCCCGCCGTGGTCAAAGTGGGTCAAACCCACCGGCGGCTTGATGCCGGCGAGGCCAGCCGCGGTGGCGAGCCTCGGGTTTGCGTCTCCGGCGACCAAACGGCCGGCCGAGTGCACGCACGGGGAGCTGGGGCTCGCCCGCATCCAGGGAGGCTTGCGGCAGCAGCGGGGACGGCCGGAGCTCGCCGGAAACGAGCTCGAGGCGGCGCCGGCGTTCGGTTGTTTCTGGCTACGGGGCTGCTGCGGCCGTGGTATCGCGTTCGTGGCACCTACAGCAGCTACGCGAGGCAGCGAGCATGTTGGACACGACGCCCGGACCAAATGGTCGCCGGAGTCGTGTCGGCGGTGAGTGCAGGCGGCGACGCAGTCGGGCGAAAGGGGCGAGGCGGCTACGGCGTGCCAGAGAGGGAACGGAGAGGGGGAAAAGGTTCGGTGGCTCACGGCGGTTGCAGCGGACGTCGAAGCAGGCTCGGGGAACGCCGGACGGCGACGAGTCGATGATGGGGATCCGCGGCGGCCGGCGATGAAGAAGAGGCCGGTGACGGTGTTTTGCGGCATCCGGCGTCGAGTGAGTCGACGGGGAGGACGAGGAGGTCGAAACGGAGGCCATGAACACGTCGGCGAGGCGGGGGAGGGCATGTGGCCGCGGTAGCGGCGTCGGCGGCGACGAGCTCCGCTCGGTCGCGGGAGGGAGAGGGAGCAGAGGGGGATAGGGACGGAGGGAGAGACACGGGAGAGTGAGAGAGGGTCGAGGGAGCCGCGTGGCGTCTCCAGGGAGTAGCAGAGGCAAGCAGGGAGGCAGGAGGTGGCCGAGGCGGCATCGGCGCTCGCCACCGAGCTGCTTCGGTGCGAGGGGAGGAAGACGACAGGAGAGGGGTGGGCTGGCTGCGCTGGGCCGGTCCTGTTGGGCCACCAGGTGGGCTTCACAGGTAAGTCCAGGTGGTTCTGCTCTCTCTTTTTTTTATTTCTATTTCAGTTCTGTTTTCTTTTATTTAATCTGTTTTGCCACTGTTTTGAAATAAAACAAATTCAAAGACAGTGACAAAATTCCCCTGAACATTTTATTTAGCACAATGGAATTATACCAAAGCACATAAAAATGTTTCAGGTTATTTGGAAATATATTCTATACAAGTTATGAATATAGTTCCAAATGCAAATAAAGTAATGATTTAAATTCAGTGCTCAAAATATTCCTCAAAAATGTTCATTATTTTTGGTTTGGTGCAAAACCCTTGCCAAAATATAACCAACATTATTTAAGGCCATTTTGAAAACATTGAATGCATTTTCCAGGGTTCTTTGCCCCTCTTTTATTTAAGTTTTTGAGGCTTCCAAAATTCCTCAGTTCAAGTTTCAGAAATTTAAATATGATGCCTGGATGAAGATGCAACTATTTACAAACAATATTCTAGGGCTGTGACAACTCACCCCCACTAAACAAAAATCTCGTCCCGAGATTCAAACGTAGGGTAAGATAAAGGGGGAACGCAACTAGTATAATCTTCACGATCCAGGGTGCACTTCAGTTGAACGTTGATTCATTCACCATCATTGTCTTGATGTCTTGCTCTGAGAAATCCTGCCAACAAGACCTGGAGATAAAGAGACTCTAGAAGGGTCGATCTCCTCGAAGATCGAACAACTCAGAATTAACTCACGGAATGAGACATAGAACCATCTCTCGGATTGAGACACGAGATACACATCAAGAGGGGTGGAAGAAACGGATGACGAAGATTCACTAGGTAGATAACAATTCCACACCTAAGAAGGTGGTGACCGGTTGTCAACGTAGCGAGGAGTTGAGCTGCCATGATACCACGACGAAACATCCTGGAGGAGGGTGATTCGTAGATTATTACCTTCAGTGGCAAAAAGAATTAACTTTGATTCAGAGATCATCGAAAATCTTTTATACCAACCTACGGCAATTCTCGAGCGATCATTTGGAGGGGGTCGGTAGAATGGCATACTCTGACTTGGATGATGTGGGTTACCTTGTTGAAGACAACGTAATGGATGAATTTGCTTATCGCCGGAAATGGAAGAGACCCATGGTAGAATGGCACATTGGCGGTGCAAACTGGGAACAAAATGCAAATGCTGGGAATGATTCTGGTAACTGAGGAAGAACCCAACAATAGAGAGTGAATTCACTGTTTGAAAAGGTCATAGCATTGCCGAGGGAACTGAGAGGAATCCCAGTTAGAGCCGATGATAACACGTAACGCTTGTGCGTGCTCTCAAGAACTTGAGCATTTCCACAATCATCAAGGTTTTATCAACAACCGCGTCAAGGGTGCTGACAACACGACATACTACCATGATGAATAGCGATGGACGATGCAGATGCAAAGGAGGATAACACTTTCTCAGGTTTCATCTTAGCGAGGCCAAGGAAATAAAAATCTGGATGATCGATCGAGAGACATTTAGCACTCCGCTTCTAATGTTCTCCTTGATGTGCTAGTGTAACCCATTCATAGATATGGTTTGATATCTAGAACATCAAGTAAAGGTCGGACTTCGGGAGCAATAGAATCCATAAGGAACAGTTACGGAGGTAAATCCTACGAAATCCTTATGGGGAGGTGGCCAACTTCCTCAAACAAGATACTACAATAATAGGTCTTCCGGCTGGGTGTGTTGGCCACGACATCCACTTTACCGGTTATCGAGGGACCAATATTATAGTTCTTGGGAAATGTTCCAAACCATCATATCTGCCTGAGATTCAGATCTGGTTGGTGTCAGGATATTCCGGACTCATCGAGTCTAGGAAGAAAAATGAAAGTTTGCAACACAAATCGACGAGATGACGTTGCGAGATTCCCGGGAAATGAACTATGATAGCAAGCTCCAAAACATGAGCTGGTTCTGCTACAAACATGTGAACATGTTGTCCCAGACAAGCATGACCACATGGTAGTCTTATAATAAAGCACTACCGAGTTCTGGTTGGGAACCATCATCGAGGATATCAAAGTTCTTGATTAAGCCCGGGTTAGCTCTTAAAAGAACTCCTTCTCCTAGAACAAATCAGTTAGTGGCTTGGTGTGCTAGGGATGCATATGGAATGAAGATGATCAGTCTATCAGACCATAGAATACTTCGCACATGCATGACTGACTTGTGATGATTCCAAAGGAAACAAAACAATCTTCCTCGAATTCATGGCGGCAACTTACACCAAATGCACATGAATTAGAGGAAGTCACTTCTTCCATCCAAGCATAGACTTCATGAACGGAGCACGAAGGCTTTGCTTACAAAATTTTCAACACTAGGTTGATGTTCAACAGGACTCATGGGGGGAGACAAAATGCTACTGATGGGCTCAACAGCAATTCATCGGAATTTCCATATCACTGGACTTCCACCATCGTGTGAACACGGTGATAGCATTGGTCAGACCAAGAATATAATGGTGTATGCTTGAGGAAAAAACCACGAGTAAGACAACATTACGAATATCGCTGGTTCAGATTTGATTTGACGATAGCCCATACTCAATCAAAGGTTTGGGTAAGATAATAGATCCAACAATTGATCACAAGGACCAATCGATGAAGATATCATCTTTCTTCAACACACACCACACAAGAATATCCCTTTGGAACGAACTAAGTCAGGCAAGCTTTTATCTTCCAACTCTCCAAGTTGTTGTCTAGCTTAACCAACTAGCTCAGGGATATCTAACACCGATTCTTGGAGAGAAGGTGGTTCACAAGAAACCAACTTGATTACGAGCTCAACATAACAGTCAGGTGACAGCCTGGTGATACTTTCGAGAAGATATTCGGAAAATCACGAACCACCGATATGTTACTAAGCTCGAGAACAATCTCGCTTTTGAGGGCAAGACGATATGATCAAATGAGTGAGGACTTGACAAGATCCTAACTCATCAATCGAAGGGTGCACCGAAATAAGAACTAGGTAGCACGATAAGTCTTAGAAGGATGATTCAAAAACCAACATGCTAAGAATGAAATTATTACCCTTTTAACTACCAAGCAACAAGGTTGCTAGGAGTATTGATTTCACACATCACAATTCATTTGTCGGTATTCCGGTTGCATCAACACGATGGCCGAGGAATGACTAATGATGGTGAGAAGTATTACTACGTCAAAATTCATGAAAGTTGGTGCAATTCTCATGACAATTCTGACATAAAGGGGGTAATACTCCAAGGTAGAACAGAACCAAAAGCTGGATTGGCATTTGATCTGCGGAATACAACTACTTTGACCCAATCCTAGATATGGATGAGGTACTGGAGTTTGTTTCTCCAAGTCATTCAGGACAGAATGGCTTGACGGACCACAAGGGTAATAGGCATCGATAAACGAATGCATGCATACTCTTGACTATCAATTGATAGACGAAGGTCAGTAGACAACTAAAGAGGGACAACTCAAAGGAACATATAACTTTCTGAGTTGTGGATGCATAGATTAGTATGTCGAACCAAGTTCAACATAATTCCTCCGGATAACCCATGCAGAAAGGTAGAACTGGCAGAGTCACAATGTAGAATCGAGAACCCATCGAGAGCACTCTGATTGTGATCTTTCGATCAGTGAGGAACATCTGCCATAAGCGGTTCATAGTATTTGGAAGAAAGGAATACCACGAACATCGAGGACTAATGCAAGGGTTACTAATAACCTAAAGGAACGAGCAAAACTATCAACATGAAGCAAGTAGGGTGAATCTCGGGTTCAAACCCCAGGGATAGAATACCTACTACTAAATGGCATCACGGGATGCTTTCGATAATGACGGCCAGAGTCATCACACTGGAACATAAATCATGGCTAGACTACTAGATGATCCTCTAAGACACCTAGGGTCATAATAATATCTCCAACATATATGTCAAGGTAACGGAGTACCTCAACTCACTGATTAGTGTGGTTAATCTGGCCCATGGGAACATTGAAACGGGAAGAAAGGATTTGCAAATGCATCAGACTACTTAGAAACCTGGGATGACTCGGACAGCATAACAGCTGTAAATGCTCAGAAAAGATTTGAGACATTCACAAAAATGGTGGCATAACCACTCAGAAGCACAATATCAAGGTTTCGAGATCAACAATTAACATACGGAAGTAGTAGGAACTGAACTGAGACTTAAATCCAACAATCTTATAAGTCCACTGATTAGTAACACGTGATCCTAATAGAAGAAGAGATAGCCTAGTTCTTAATCCCCGTACAAGAGAAGATGATGACTCAGATCAGAAGGCCATGAGATATAAGGAGTAAAAAGAGCCTTACGTTCCATCCCACAATCAATTCCCTTATATAACTAAAGAATTTCTAGGCTCAACTTCGACCAGTTTGGCTTGGTAATCCTACAGGCAGTCAAGCTCTGATACCAACGCTGTCAGGACCCCGACTCAATGCCACATCGATCTAGCATGTAACACCTCATATCACTTTGCGGCCTCACGCACGGTATTCCCACGGGTGTCGCCTTACCTTAGCCCGGGACCATTTGCGCCTTTTGGCACACGTATATGACAGTGTCGCTAGCATCCATATGATAAGGAGCCCGGGCTGACATGGCTAGTCGTAAACCCAAAGTGGCACAGACTTACAGGGACAGGCATCCATGACCCAGCATCGAACGTGTCGGTCATCAGCGAGTGAATCCAGGTTGTAGCACTGGGCTAACAGGACTCCGGTGAACCGGGCTGTAGCGGGCTAACAGGACTCCGGTATTCATCGCGTGACATTTCCCCGAAGGGACAGACACAGGAACGAAGAAGGACACATGCCGGCCAGCCTAAGTGTTCCGGAGCAGTAGCAAGCTACCATGGCTCAGTGGAAACACTAGGAGACATTTCCCGGTAAGAGAGGTTACTAAGGATAAACAACTAGATAGTCAGATCCCACACATACCAAGCATTACAATAACATACACACAATATGCTCGATATGTGCAAATACAACATGGCATCACAAAATGACTCTACGACTCAAGTAGTTTATTCAATAGGCTCCGAGGAGCGAGATATTACAAACATGGGTCTCATAACCCAACACTCAGAGCATACAAATCAAAGCACAAGCGGAAGCTATCATGTCTGAGTACAGACGTCTATAAATGAAAAAGGCTGAAAGCCTGACTATCTACCAGATCCTGCCGAGGGCACAAGATCGTAGCTGAGGTATCAAGCTAAACGTCGAAGTCCAAGCGGAACTACTAGTGAGACTGAAGTCTCTCTGCAAAAACATAAAATGGGCAAACGTGAGTACAAATGTACCCAGCAAGACTTACATCAGATCTATCTACACATGCATCATTATCAACAAAGGGGATGGTGGAGTTTGACTGCAGCAAGCCAGCTTTGACTCGGTGGCTATCCTGAACTACGACTGCAAGTAACTCTTTTGAGGTGGCGCACACGAGTCCACATATTCACCAACCAATACACCACTATGGATCCGCTCCCGTCTCCCTACGAGAACGCCATCCATAGCACTCACGCTTATCTTGCGTATTTTAGGGTATCCACTTTCACTTGTCTATGAACTATGCAATGGGGTCCAAGTTTCCATATCCGAGGAATCCGGCTATTCGAATAGATAATGATAACCCTGCAGGGGTGTACTTCTTCACACACGCTCCCGCCACTTACCGCCCTGTACACGTCATGTACCTCGGCAACCTTCAAGCGGAAGCCGGGCGAGGGAGTCGGCCACGACCTAACTAACCGAACAAGTCTCTAGTCCAGGTTTATCGCCTATTCGGGTTCCATCCGCAAGGAGATCCGGCCGGGGTGTCGCTCACGGCCCCAAACGATGTGAGCAGGGTTCCCAAGCCCACCATCCGGGTGCCACTTGGTACACCGTGCCACTGTGCCTAGTCTGTCCCAAGCCCACCTGTACCGGGTGCCACCTGGTAGACTACTAACACTACCTACAAACACCAGAAACTAGTTGCAACTCCTGGACAGAGGTCAAGTTGATTAATAAGTCGAGAGGGGCACTTAAGCATTCCAATGTGTGGTAGTAGCTGGTCATGGATCACAAACACAGAACTCAGTTCCTGAGGACGGCTGCAATGAGACAACCCACCATGTACTCCTACATGGCCCCTCACCGCTACCTTTACCAAATCGTGTTCACACACTTAGCTCACACACAGTAGGACATGTTCACACGCCTCTGATTCATCCCCGATGAATCAGACCTGACTCAACTCTAAGCAGTAGCAGGCATGACAAAAAGCATGAATGAGTAGGCACATCAGGGCTCAAACAACTCCTACTCATGCTAGTGGGTTTCATCTATTTACTGTGGCAATGACAGGTCATGCAAAGGATAAAGGGTTCAGCTACCGCAGCAAGTAACAGATGAATCGGTGTTGTCCTAATGCATTAAAAGAGAGCAGGAGCGAGAGAGTAGGATTGTATCGGAATGAACAAGGGGGTTTTGCTTGCCTGGCACTTCTGAAGATAACATTGAGTCTTCATCAGTGTCAACGATCACATCATCGATATCACGTCTATCGAGAGGGGACAAATACCGGCAACACAGAAAGGAACACAATCAATGCAATGCACAATATGATGCATGCTCATGACATGGCAAAATGAATGTGTTTTGGGCTAATGCAACTAGCAACAGATTAAATGAAGTTGGTTTGAATACAAGATTCAAATTTAAACTCCATATGTGATTATTCAAATGCCATTTAATTGATTTGTGCTAAACAGCAGCTATAAATTGTTCTAACATGCATGAAAGTAGTACAGATGGATTCCTTGAATTTTTCTGATAATTTTTCATATATAATTTATTTAATTTGGAGTTACGGTTAATTTTCTATGATTTATTGAAGTTTTAGGCATTTTCTGGAATTAATAAATCATTTAAGAATTATTTAAATTCCAGAAAACATTTACTGCGTCAGCAGTGCATCACCGTGACGTCAGCGGGTCAACGGGCTGGTCCAGGTCAATACTGACCTGTGGGTCCCATCCGTCAGTGACTAACCTAACTAATCTAATTTAGTTAGCGGCCTGGGGCCCATTGTCAGTGTCTATTAAACTAACTAATATTTAGTTAACACTAATCCTAGCCTAATTAACAGGCCAACCCCACATGTCATGGACACAGGGGGGGTCCCGCCGTGGTCAAAGTGGGTCAAACCCACCGGCGGCTTGACGCCGGCGAGGCCAGCCGCGGTGGCGAGCCTCGGGTTTGCGTCTCCGGCGACCAAACGGCCGGCCGAGTGCACGCGCGGGGAGCTGGGGCTCGCCCGCATCCAGGGAGGCTTGCGGCAGCAGCGGGGACGGCCGGAGCTCGCCGGAAACGAGCTCGAGGCGGCGCCGGCGTTCGGTTGTTTCTGGCTACGGGGCTGCTGCGGCCGTGGTATCGCGTTCGTGGCACCTACAGCAGCTACGCGAGGCAGCGAGCATGTTGGACACGACGCCCGGACCAAATGGTCGCCGGAGTCGTGTCGGCGGTGAGTGCAGGCGGCGACGCAGTCGGGCGAAAGGGGCGAGGCGGCTACGGCGTGCCAGAGAGGGAATGGAGAGGGGGAAAAGGTTCGGTGGCTCACGGCGGTTGCAGCGGACGTCGAAGCAGGCTCGGGGAAGGCCGGACGGCGACGAGTCGATGATGGGGATCCGCGGCGGCCGGCGATGAAGAAGAGGCCGGTGACGGTGTTTTGAGGCATCCGGCGTCGAGTGAGTCGACGGGGAGGACGAGGAGGTCGAAACGGAGGCCATGAACACGTCGGCGAGGCGGGGGGGCCTGTGGCCGCGGTAGCGGCGTCGGCGGCGACGAGCTCCGCTCGGTCGCGGGAGGGAGAGGGAGCAGAGGGGGATAGGGACGGAGGGAGAGACACGGGAGAGTGAGAGAGGGTCGAGGGAGCCGCGTGGCGTCTCCAGGGAGTAGCGGAGGCAAGCAGGGAGGCAGGAGGTGGCCGAGGCGGCATCGGCGCTCGCCACCGAGCTGCTTCGGTGCGAGGGGAGGAAGACGACAGGAGAGGGGTGGGCTGGCTGCGCTGGGCCGGTCCTGTTGGGCCACCAGGTGGGCTTCACAGGTAAGTCCAGGTGGTTCTGCTCTCTCTTTTTTTTATTTCTATTTCAGTTCTGTTTTCTTTTATTTAATCTGTTTTGCCACTGTTTTGAAATAAAACAAATTCAAAGACAGTGACAAAATTCCCCTGAACATTTTATTTAGCACAATGGAATTATACCAAAGCACATAAAAATGTTTCAGGTTATTTGGAAATATATTCTATACAAGTTATGAATATAGTTCCAAATGCAAATAAAGTAATGATTTAAATTCAGTGCTCAAAATATTCCTCAAAAATGTTCATTATTTTTGGTTTGGTGCAAAACCCTTGCCAAAATATAACCAACATTATTTAAGGCCATTTTGAAAACATTGAATGCATTTTCCAGGGTTCTTTGCCCCTCTTTTATTTAAGTTTTTGAGGCTTCCAAAATTCCTCAGTTCAAGTTTCAGAAATTTAAATATGATGCCTGGATGAAGATGCAACTATTTACAAACAATATTCTAGGGCTGTGACATAAAACTTGATAGCTAGCTATATATGTGTCTTGAATCATCAGTATGCGTAACCAATATGTGTCTCCCGTTCGAAAGCGTCATAGTTATAAATATGCATGCATTTGCATATTTATAACCTTGATTCTTTCGAATTGTCCAACGCTATCCATGGACAGTCCGAGTATGTGTAGATTGGGTTCGTTTTCCCATATGCTTTGCTCCGGATCCGACGCATATATTTCGTTAGTGCCTCCCATGTTGTTCTCCGGGTACACATCCTCTTTGTTTATTGCAGAGACGTGTATCAGGAGAACAGCGGGGAGGTGCTGCCGAAATTTTGCGTCGGATCCGGAGCATAGCATGAGAAAATGAACCCAATCTACACATACACGGGTGGGATTAGGACCTATCATTACCTATTAGAGTGTAGGTTGCATGGACGTAATAAAATTGACAAAGTAGATCAACTAATAAAATTGACGTCAAGGTGGCCTTGCACATGTTGATGCCAATGAACCCTATGAGCTCGTCATTGATTATAGTGATGATGATGATTATGCATTTATTGATGATACTGATCGAGATTATTAGTAGTGTCAGGTATTACATTTTTTTATGTTGTACTTGATGATGATACACTTAAGTGATACACATATTATTATTCATGTTGGTCTTTTTTTATGTTGTACTAATTTCGTTTACTGTTTGTCATGGCAGGTGTTGAAAGATGGTGGGCGCTGGTCGGGAGCGTGGTCTGAGGTCTTCCATTCCAGACGCACCTCTCCGCCGAGCGTTGCTGGACAGTATGGCCACACCGCCGGGCCCTTCTTCGTCGACCGCGGTGCCCAGCAGGGGACGAGGTAGGAAGAGAGGAGGTGGGGCACGTGGTCGTGGGAGAGGAGGTAGGGTGACTGCTACGGCGCCTTCCTCGCCGCCACCCCCAGCTGTTTCACCCGAGCACGTGACTGCTAGGGTGGACTCGTCCGAGGAGGAGGCTACACGAACTCCGGTCCACGAGCCTCCGGTCCACGGGTCTTGGGCCCACGAGCCTCGGGTCGACTGGCCTTCGGCCCACGAGAGTTCGGCCCACGTGACCCCGGAGGAGCACACGTCCGGATGGGGTACCTGGCCGGATCAGCCCGAGGAGCGGAGTGGCCATGCTGATGATGGCGGGGAGCCGACTGATCTTGAGGAGGAGGGGGGCACCGTCTACCAGCGTGGTGCTACACAGCTCCCGTCCGTGCCGGTGACCCGCGAGCAGAGGTGGTTGATTTTCCCTGATGGGGAGAGGTACGTAAGTGCATTTAATATTTTTGTACCTTGTGCATTCATGTTTTTTCAAATAACTAATGCGTTGGCCTTGAAATGCTGCAGGGGTTGGGACCACCATCATAGTGTCCGCCGGCCCAACTCCGTCCTTGGAGTTCTTTGCTGGCAAAACTTCCCGGGGTTTGTCACGTTGCCTGGTGAGGGTTGGCTTCCAGAGCTTGGATTGAGCTGGGAGCACTACGTGGCTGCCCCGGCCCCGCCGGATGAGATTATCAACGGTGTCGTGTGCGACACGAGGGCAGACATGGTGATCAGAAAGTTCTGGGTAATTTCTCCTTTACACATTTCAAAATCTTCAACTAGCTAGTTATTAATTGTACTAATCAATATTGTCTCATTTGATTGTAGACATTCTACAGGTGTGAGGAGGGATACGAGGAGGACGCGGCACATGTTATCGAGAACGTCTGCAAGCGCCTACTCCAGAATTTACGGCACGAGGCTCGGGTGCAGGCTGTTCGAGACTACTACGCCTTGCGTGGTATCAAGAAGATCAAGCCGGCGTGCCGCGATAAGTTCCTGAGTAAGGAGCAGTACATGAAGGTAATTCTTAAGGCCTTCTCTACTTAAGTTCCTTCATTTAGTAATTCTTAGCCATAGCGCTCAAGTTTCTATTTGCTAACTTAGGCGCCTCCGAGATGGTGTGCGGATCAGATGGATTGTTGGGAGGTGTTGGTCGATGAGTGGTGCTCAAAACAATGGCTAGCCCTCCACAACGAGGCCAAGGACAAACGTGCCCAAATGGAAGGTGTGCCACACCATCAAGGCAGCTCCAACTTATATCAGTTCGGGCGCAACTGGGTATGTGGTTTGCTTCATGATTCATGCAATTCATTCATCATGCTAGCTTGAGCCCTTTAATTACTAATTTTCATTGTTTCTCTCTTTCAGGCACGCTACAATAAGGCGGATAAGGTGCCAGAGGTGTACGACCTGTATGCCATGGCCCACACTGCCTCTTTCAAGAAAGTCAAGGCTTTCTCTCAGTCTGACCTCGATGATGCAAACAACTTCACCAACATCTCCTCCCACAACAAGCTCGTGAGATATAGAGATGAGGGGAAGGCGAGGAAAGGGGAGGACTTTAACCCGAGCCAGGGTCCCATTGATCCAGAGCTGTTGATGATATCTGGTGGCGGGAGGTCCCATGGCTCCATAGCCATTGGAGATGGACTTATCCGTTGTCCTAGCACTCTCCCGGAGATCAAGGCGCGCCAGTCGAGCTCCGCTCCTGAGATAAGGCCTCGTGAACGGCCAGTGCAACTCACCATCAAGGTTAGTGATACGTACTCAGTTATCTTTCTCCATTACATTGTGTGCGCTTCCATCAATGATTACAAATGGTCATGTGAGTGGTGTTGCAGGCTGCTATACAGAGTGAGAGAGATAGAACGGAGAAACTTCTGGCGGAGGCGGCGGAGAGGCAGCGGGAGTTGGAGGAGAGGACGACAAAGATGATGGAGGAGGAGAGGGCACGGAATGACATGCAGGCAAGGGCCATGTACGAGCTCCTTGTGGTAAGTTTCTTCTGCAGATTAGCCAAAACATTCATGTAGTGTTTGTCTCATTACTAACTAGTATGACTGAGTCGTCAAAACCAAATGTGCAGTCTGTGTGCGAGAAGACAGGTCAGACCGCTCCGCCGATGCCAGTGATTGCTCCTGGGACCACGGTGACTTTTATTTGAATGGACATTACTTGCTAGTCTTAACATTTGAGTGTCATCATGCTAACAAGACATTAGAAATGATCTTTGGTGCAGCGTAACTCCAGACAAGCATCGCACGATCCTTCTCCAGCTACCGACACGAGCCACCCCGCTCCTACACCTCCTGGATCTTGGTAAGTTTATCTAGTGTTTTGCTTAACACATGCATAAAGACCTAGACTTAGCTTTATTTCCTCCAATGCTTACCATAATGACCTAGACTTAGCTTCTTCTCCTCCAAAATGACTTAATAAGCTTACTGACCTCCAAAACCATCCATTTTACCTAAGTTAGCTCTAAAACGATCTGTACTTAGCTTACTTATGTCAAAAATTGCATAATTAGCTTAGTTAGCTCATAGACGATCCATTTTACCTAAGTTAGCTCTAAAATGACCCATTTTACCTAGGTTAGCTTATAAATGATCCAGTTCATCCAAGTTAGCTCAAAAATGACCCATTTTACCTAGATTAGCTCCTAAATGATCCATTTTACCTACGTTAGCTTTAAAATGACCCATTTCACCTAGGTTAACTCCAAAATGACCCATCTTACCTAGGTTATCTCATAAACGATCCATTTCAACTAATTTAGCTCATAACCGATCCATTTCACCTAAATTAGCTCTTAAATGATCCATTTCACCTAAGTTAGCTCAAAAAGATCCATTTCAACTAAATTAGCTCATAAATGATCCATTTCACCTAAGTTAGCTCAAAAACGATCCATTTCAACTAAGTTAGCTCATAAATGATCCATTTCACCTAAGTTAGCTAAAAAACGATCCATTTCACCTTAGTTACCTCAAAAACGATCCATTTGACCTTAGTTAGCTCATAAACGACCCATTTCAACTAAGTTAGCTCATAAATGATCCATTTCACCTTAGCAAGCTCATAAACGACCCATTTCAACTTAGTTAGCTCATATATGATCCATTTCACGTAAGTTAGCTCATAAATGATATACTCTTCTTGTTCTAGTCTTCTTCTTGTTCTACTCTTCTTGTTCTACTCTTCTTCTTGTTCTACTCTTCTTCTTGTTCTACTCTTCTTGTTCTAACTTTCTTATTTTTCATTTTGCAGATTTCATTCACTTGATGAAAGCTTGCATAGATGGAGTGCTCCTTATCCCTTTCTCTGTTTCTTTTGTATCGTTGAACTATGCATGTATCGTTGGATGAAACTGTTGTAATATATATGGTTGGATGCCTCTATGTTGAACTTGTTATGTATGATGGAACTATGCATGTAATATATATGGTTGGATGATGAAGTTATGTGTTGGATATCTTATATGTTTGCTCTGTAATGGCCTTTTGAAATATATCTATATATGTCATATATATTTGTGATGAAAATTGTTGGGTTTAATAAAAAAACAGATAAAAGAGCCAATATGCAGGCTCTTTGCCGTCTGCCACCGACGGCAACGGGCTCTTTGCCGTCAGCCGCGGGCGGCAAAGAAGACACATGGCATCCAGCTGTGCTTCCTGGGAGCTGACCCATTTGGTCAGTTTGCCTACAGTGACAGACGGCAAAGACTTTGCCATCAGTGGCAGACGGCAAAGAACCTGCCATGTAGTGACATGTAGATGACATCATACGGCGGACGGCAAAGACACTAGAAATTTTGCCGTCAGCGGCGGACGGCAAAGGCCTGCCGTTAGCCACTTAACGGACTGACAGCACAATTATAGCCGTCCGCTCTCTTTGCCGTCCGCCGCAGACGGCAAAGGGCCTTTGCCGTCAGCCGCCAGGAAGCAGACGGCAAAGTAGCTGTTTACCGTAGCCTACTTTGCCGGAGCCTTTTGCCGTCCGCGGCTGACGGCAAAGGCCTTTGCCGTCCGCCGTTCATGCCTTTGTCGTCCGCCGTGGCAGACGGCAAAGTAGCTGATTCCTGTAGTGCCCCCGGCAAAGATATGAGCCTTATTGGGCCAAGGGCGGGACAGACCAGCCCCTAAGGGGCTGGTGCGCCCCCATATGGGCAGGCCTAAGTGTAGAAAGGAAAAGGGGAGGAGGCAAGGAAACAAAGGGAATAGGATTCCCCTTCCTTTCCCCTCTCCCCTCTTTCCTTCCCCTTCCGGAGATAAGGAAAGGGGGAGGCGAATTGAAGGAGGCCCCCAAGTAGGATTCCTCCTACTTGGGGCGCCCCATGGTTGTTCCCCTCCCCCTCCCACCTATATATATGTGGGGAGGGGGCGCCTAGAACACACAACAAACATTGTTAGCCGTGTGCGGCGCCCCCCTCCACAATTTACGCTTCCGGTCATATTCACGTAGTGCTTAGGCGAAGCCCTGTGCGGATCACTTCACCATCACCGTCACCATGCCATCGTGCTGACAGAACTTGGAGGTGCCGTACGCTCGGTTCTTGATCGGTCTGAGCGAGAAGAAGTTCGACTACATCAACTGTGTTGTCAAACGCTTCCGCTTTCGGTCTACAAGGGTACGTGGACACACTCTCCCCCTCTTGTTGCTATGCATCTCCTAGATAGATCTTGCGTGATCGTAGGATTTTTTTTTGAAATTGCATTCTGCGTTCCCCAACAGTGGCATCTGATCCAGGTCTATGCGTAGATGATATGCACGAGTAGAACACAAAGAGTTGTGGGCGATCATAGTCATACTGCTTACCACCAATGTCTTATTTTGATTCGGCGGTATTGTTGGTTGAAGCGGCCCGGACCAACCTTACAAGACCACGTTCATGAGACCGGTTCCACCGACAGACATTCAACTTGTTTTGCATAAAGGTGGCTGGCGGGTGTCTGTTTCTCCAACTTAGTTTGAATCGAATTTGACTACGGCCGGTCCTTGTTGAAGGTTAAAACATCACACTTGACGAAAATTTGTTGTGGTTTTGATGCGTAGGTACGAACCGTTCTTACTAGAAGCCCATAGCATCCACGTAAAACTTGGAATAACAAAGTAGAAGACGTCTAACTTGTTTTTGCAGGGCATGTTGTGATGTGATATGGTCAACACATGATGTGATATACGTTATTGTATGAGATGATCATGTTTTTGTAAAAGTTATCGGCAACTGGCAGGAGCCTTATGGTTGTCCCTTTATTGTATGAAATTCAATCACCATGTAATTTCTTTACTTTATCACTATGCATTAGTGATAGTTGTAGAAGCAGTAGTTGGCGAGGCGACAACGACACTACGATGGAGATCAAGGTGTCAAGCCGATGACGATGGAGATCATGATGGTGCTTTGGAGATGGAGATCAAAGGCACAAGATGATGATGGCCATATCATGTCACATATTTGATTGCATGTGATGTTTATCTTTTATGCATCTTATTTTGCTTAGTACGGCGGTAGCATTATAAGATGGTCCCTCACTAAATTTCAAGGTATAAGTGTTCTCCTTGAGTATGCACCATTGCGACAGTTCATTGTGCTGAGACACCACGTGATGATCGGGTGTGATAAGCTTTACATTCACATACAACGGGTGCAAGACAGTTTTGCATGTGCGGAATACTCAGGTTAAACTTGACGAGCCTAGCATGTGCATATATGGCCTCGGAACACTGAGACCGAAAGGTCAAATGTGAATCATATAGTAGATATGATCAACATAGAGATGTTCACCATTGAAAACTACTCCATCTCATGTGATGATCGGACATGGTTTAGTTGATATGGATCACGTGATCATTTAGGTTACTAGAGGGAAATCTATCTAAGTGGGAGTTCTTAAGTAATATGATTAATTGAACTTAATTTATCATGAACATAGTCCTGATAATATTTTGCATATCTATGTTGTAGATCAATAGCTCGCATATACTCCCATGTTTTATTCTTGATATGTTCCTAGAGGAAACTAAGTTGAAAGATGATAGTTGCAATGATGCGGGCTGAGTCCGTGATATGAGCATTATCCTCATTGTTGCGCAGAAGAATTATGTCCTTGATGCACCGCTAGGTGACAAACCTATTGCAGGAGCAAATGCAGACGTTATGAACATTTGACAAGCTCGGTACGGTCACTACTTGATAGTTTAGTGCACCATGCTTTACGGCTTGGAACCGGGACTTCAAAAATGTTTTGAATGCCATGGAGCATATGAGATGTTCCAAGAGCTGAAAATGATATTTCAGACTCATGCCCATTTTAAGAGGTATGAGACCTCTGACAAGTACTTTGCCTACAAGATGGAGGAGAATAGCTCAGCTAGTGGGCATGTGCTCCGAATGTCTGGGTACTACAATCGCTTGAATCAAGTGGGAGTTAATCTTCTAGATAAGATAGTGCTTGACAGAGTTCTCTAGTCACTATCACCAAGTTACTAGGACTTCATGATGAACTATAATATGCAAGGGATGACGAAAATGATTCCCAAGCTCTTCGCGATGTTGAAATCGGTGATGGTAGAAATCAAGAAATGGCATCAAGTGTTGATGGTTAACAAGACCACTAGTTTCAAGAAAAAGGGCAAGTGAAAGAAAGGGAATTTCAAGAAGAATGGCAAGCAAGTTGCCACCCGAGTGAAGAAGCCCAAAGCTAGACCTAAGCCTGAAACTAAGTGCTTCTAATGCAAAGGGAATGGTCACTAGAAGCAGAACTACCCTCAAATACTTGGAGGATAAGAAGGATGGCAAAGTGAACAAAGGTATATTTGATATACATGTTATTGATGTGTACTTCACTAGTGTTCATAGTAGCCCCCTTGGTATTTAATACCGATCCAGTAGCTAAGGTTTGTAACTCGAAACAGGAGTTGCAAAATGAACATATACTAGTTAAGGCCAAGGTGACGATGTGTGTTGGAAGTGATTCCAAGGTTGATAGGATCACCATCGCACACTCCCTTTACCTTCGGGATTAGTGTTGAACCTAAATTAAATGTTATTTGGTGTTTGCGTTGAGCATGAATATGATTGGATCATGTTTATTGCAATACGGTTATTCATTTAAGTCAAAGAATAATTGTTATTCTGTTTACATGAATAAAACCTTCTATGGTCAAACACTCAATATAAATGGTTTATTCAATTTCGATCGTAATGATACACATATTCATAATATTGATGCCAAAAGATGCAAAGTTGATAATGATAGTGCAACATATTTGTGGCATTGTCGTTTAGGTCATATTGGTGTAAAGCACATGAAGAAACTCAATGCGAATGGATTTTTGGAATCACTTGATTATGAATCATTTGATGCTTGTGAACCATGCCTCATGGGCAAGATGACTAAGACACCGTTCTCCAGAACAATGGAGTGAGCCGCTGACTTATTGGAAATAATACATGCCGATGTATGTGGTCCGATGAGTGTTGAGGCTCGCGGCGGGTATCGTTTGTGACGCCCCCGATTCAATCGTACACTAATCATACACGCAAACGTGTACAATCAAGATCAGGGACTCACGGGAAGATATCACAACACAACTCTACAAATAAAATAAATCATAGAAGCATCATATTACAAGCCAGGGGCCTCGAAGGCTCGAATACAAGAGCTCGATCATAGACGAGTCATCGGAAGCAACAATATCTGAGTACAGACATAAGTTAAACAAGTTTGCCTTAAGAAGGCTAGCACAAACTAGGATACAGATCGAATGAGGCGCAGGCCTCCTGCCTGGGATCCTCCTAAACTACTCTTGGTCGTCATCAGCAGGCTGCACGTAGTAGTAGGCACCTCCCGAATAGTAGTAGTCGTCGTCGATGGTGGCGTCTGGCTCCTGGGCTCCAACGTCTGGTCGCAGCAATCGGGTATAGAAAGGGGGAAAAGAGGGAGCAAAGCAACCGTGAGTACTCATCCAAAGTACTCGCAAGCAAGGAGCTACACTACATATGTATGCATTGTTATCAAATGGAATAAGGGTATCATATGTGGACTGAACTGCAGAATGCCGGAATAAGAGGGGGATAGCTAGTCCTTTCGAAGACTACGCTTCGGGTAACCTCCATCTTGCAGCAGAAGAAGAGAGTAGATGGTAAGTTCACCAAGTAACATCGCATAGCATAATCCTAACCGATGATCCTCCTCTCGTCGCCCTGTGAGAGAGCGATCACCGGTTGTATCTGGCACTTGGAAGGGTGTGTTTTATTAAGTATCCGATTTTAGTTGTCATAAGGTCAAGGTACAACTCCGGGTCGTCCTTTTACCGAGGGACACGGCTATTCGAATAGATCAACTTCCCTGCAGGGGTGCATCACATAACCCAACACGCTCAATCCCATTTGGCCGGACACACTTTCCTGGGTCATACCCGGCCTCGGAAGATCAACACGTCGCAGCCCTATCTAGGCACAACAGAGAGGCCAGCACGCCGGTCTAAGTCCTATGGCGCAGGGGTTTGGGCCCATCGCCCATTGCACACCTGCACGTTGCATGGGCGGCCGGAGAGCAGACCTAGCAACCTCCATTACAAAGGAAGTTGCGTTACGCGGTCCAACCCGGCGCGCGCCACTCAGTCGCTGATGTCACGAAGGCTTCGGCTGATACCACGACGTCGAGTGCTCATAAATGTCCCCGCGTAGATGGTTAGTGCGTATAGGCCAGTGGCCAGACTCAGATCAAATACCAAGATCTCGTTAAACGTGTTATCTTGAAATAACCGCGAACGCCGACCAGGGCCAGACCCACCTCTCTCCTAGGTGGTCTCAACCTGCCTTGTCGCTTCGCCACAAAGATTCACACAGAGGGCCGTTGGGACAAAGGTCCTTTCAGCCCCCAATCCGTGAATCACTCGCGGGTGCTCCACGAGCCGACCCGACTTTAGTCACCACATGTATCATGTATAAAGTATATAGTATATACCCGTGATCACCTCCCGAGTGATCACGACCCGATAGTATAGCATGGCATACGGACAAGAATGTAGGACCACTGATGATAAACTAGCATCATATACTAAGTATTAGGATTGCAGATAAAGGTAACAACAATAGTAGCAAGGACAGGATATGCATCAGGATAGGATTAACGGAAAGCAGTAACATACTACACTACTCTAATGCAAGCAGTATAGAAGAAAGTAGGCGATACCTGGTGATCAAGGGGGGGGGGCTTGCCTGGTTGCTCTGGCAAGAGAGAGGGGTCGTCAACACCGTAGTCGTATTGGGTAGCAGCGGCGTCGGTCTCGGTGTCTAGCGAGAGAAGAGGGGGAAGAAACAATAAATATCAAGCAAACAGATGCAAGACATGACAAAGCGTGATGTTAGGTGTGCCCTAACACGGTATGAGGTGGTACCGGTGAAGGGGGGAAACATCCGGGAAAATATCCCCGGTGTTTCGCGTTTTCGGACAAACGAACCGAAGGGGAAAAATTGCGTGTTCGCTATGCTAGGGATGCGTGGCGGATGAATGGGCCGCGTATCCGGATTCGTCTCATTGTTCTGAGCAACTTTCATGTACAAAGTTTTTCATCCGAGTTACGATTTATTTTATATCAATTTTAAACCTTTTTAAACCATTTTTAGAATTAACAGAATTAATTTAATTCTAAAATGCATTTATGACATCAGCATGACATCAAGGTGGCGTCAGCACTCAACAGTCAGTTGATTGGTCAAACTGACGCGTGGGTCCTACATGTCATATGTTGTTTAGTTAATTAACAGTAGTTAATTAGGTTAATTAAACATAATTAATTAAGTTAATTAATTACTTAGTTAATTAATATTTTTATTTTATTTTATTTTATTCTAGCATGGGTTATTATACCTGGGGGGGGTATTTGCTAAAGGGGATTAGCCCCTAATCTGGATAGGGCCGGCCCCATCTGGCACGGACTCAACCGAGCCCCTCCAGTGGCTGGGCGCGCACGGGAGCAACGAGCTCCGGCGGCCAGGGGGACGGAAGTGGGCCGACGCGCATTGGGGTAGGGGGCCGCCGGCGCGGGCAGGGCGCAGCCGCCGAGCGGGTGAGGAGGGCGCGGCGCGGCGACACGCAGCAGTAGGAGGAGCGGCAAGGCAGTTGAGGCCGAGAGCGCGCAAGCGGCCAGGAGTAGCGAGCGGTTGCAGGCGGACGAGGCCAGGCGCGGCGCGGCCACGGGCGCAGGCGGGCAGCGGGAAGGCTGGGCAATAGGCGAGCTTCGGCGGGCGCCAGCGTGCAGCAGTAGCAGAGTGCAGCAGCAGGAAGTAGCAGAGGATGGCCGGGAGCAGCGGTAGTGGTCGGCAGAAGAGCAAGCAGGCGCGGGGCGAGGAGCCGACGAACACGGGCAACGTAGGGGCGCGGCCAAGGGCGCACCGCGCGTGTGGGAGTGCGGCCAGACTAGTAGGGGGCGGCGAGCACGGGGCGGACCCGCACAGGAGCTCGGGTGCGGCAAAAGTAAGGTCCGGCCATGGCGGTGGGGGTGCGGCATACGGCGACGGATCGACGGAGTAAGGGACGGGATCGGACGAGGGGCTCACAGCGGTGCTCGTGGAAGGCTCGGGGAGGCCGGGGTGAGCAGACGGCGGCGGATCGGGCGGCGGGGTCGCGGTGGCCGTGGCAGGGAAGATGACCCGATGACGGGGCTGCACGGCATTTTGGCCTCGATCCACAGGCGAGGACGAACTAGACGAGGGTGACAAGGCTCCGGGGCACCTTCTTGTAGCTCGGGGAAGCTCCGTTGCACGTCAACGACGGTGACGTGGTGACGGCCGAGCTCGGGCAGCTCGCGCGAGAGGGAGAGGTAAGAGGAGAGGGGAAAACGAGGGGAGTGGGGGACTAGGGTTTCTAGGAGGGAGAGAGGGGCGTCCGAGGGGACTAGTAGGCGGGGGGGCATGGATGCCCGGCGCGTGTCCACGGCCGGCCATGGCGCCGTGGATGCGTTGCCACGATCCCCCCTGATGAACAGAGGAGGGGGACGGCAGTAAGTGGGCCGGCCTTGTGGCTAAGGCCCAGGGAGAAAGCTGGGGGGGTCTTTTTCTTTACTTTGAAATCCTTTTCTATTCTTTTCTCTTTTGTTTTCTTTCTTTTGTGTTTTATATTTACTTTTAGCACTAAACCATATTTCTGAAAAATGTGTGGCTGGTCTCCAAAATCAGTAAGCAATATCCCTCACTGCCACAAAAAGTTTAAACCCGAATAAAATAGTTTAGTATTTATAGGCATTTAAATAATTGTTTTGTCGCTGTTTTATCTACTGTAGTGCATTTAAATATTTTATTTAAATATGGGTTCTTCACTGTGATTACGTATGCAATATTTGTCATACCCCGAACATTTTGGTCTTAACCTTTGAAAACTTCTGTTCTTTGCCTTTAAATTCAAATTTGAATTTGGATTAATTTTGAACTAATGCGAGATTAACAACAGTAACTGTGGTGACGTGGCATCATTAATGTGGGATTACTGTAGCCTAATTATCCGGGCGTCACATCGTTATCTTTTGACCTTCACAGATGATTTGAGCAGATATGGGTATATCTACTTAATGAAACACAAGTCTGAAGCATTTGAAAAGTTCAAAGAATTTCAGAGTGAAGTGGAGAATCATCGTAACAAGAAAATAAAGTTTCTATTATCTGATCGCGGAAACGAATATTTGAGTTACGAGTTTGGCCTTCATTTAAAACAATGTGCAATAGTTTCACAACTCACGCCACCTGAAATACCACAACATAATGGTGTCTCCGAACATCGTAACTGTACTTTATTAGATATGGTGCGATCTATGATGTCTCTTACCGATTTACAACTATCGTTTTGGGGTTATGCATTAGAGACAACTGCATTCACGTTAAATAGGGCATGGTCTAAATCCGTTGAGATGACACCGAATGAACTGTGGTTTGGTAAGAAACCTAAGCTATCGTTTCTTAAAGTTTGGGGTTGCGATGCTTATGTGAAAAGGCTTCAGCCTGATAAGCTCGAACCCAAATCGAAGAAGTGCGTCTTCATAGGATACCCAAAAGAAACTGTTGGGTACACCTTCTATCACAGATCCGAAGGTAAGATCTTTGTTGCTAAGAATGGATCCTTTTTAGAGAAGGAGTTTCTCTTGAAAGAAGTGAGTGGGAGGAAAGTAGAACTTGATGAGGTAATTGTACCTTCTCTCAAATTGGAAAGTAGCTCATCACAAAAAACCATTCTCGTGATGCCTGCACCAACTAGTGAGGAAGCTAATCATAATGATCATGAAACTTCGGATCAAGTTACTACCAAACCTCATAAGTCAACTAGAGCACGTACCACACCCGAGTGGTACGGTAATCCTGTTCTAGAAGTCATGTTATTGGACCATGACGAACCTACGAACTATGAGGAAGCGATGATGAGCCCAGATTCCGATGGTTTGAGGCCATGAAATCTGAGATAGGATCCATGTATGAGAACAAATTATGGACTTTGATTGACTTTCCCGATGATCAGTGAGCCATTGAGAATAAATGGATCTTCCAGAGGAAGACGGACGCTAATAGTAGTGTTACTATCTACAAAGCTCGAATTGTCGCAAAAGGTTTATCAACAAGTTCAAGGTGTTGACTACGATGAGATTTTCTCACTCGTATCGATGCTTAAAGTTTGTCCGGATCATGTTAGCAATTGCCGCATTTTATGAAATCTTGCAAATGGATGTCAAAACTACATTCCTTAATGGATTAAAGAAGAGTTGTATATGATGCAACCAGAAGGCTTTCTCAATCCTAAAGGTGCTAACAAAGTGTGCAGGCTCTAGCGATCCATCTATGGCCTGGTGCAAGCATCTTGGAGTTGAAATATACGCTTTGATGAGTTGTTCAAAGCATATAGTTTTAGATAGACTTGCGGTGAAGCCTGTATTTACAAGAAAGTGAGTGGGAGCACTACAACCTTTCTGATAAGTATATGTGAATGACATATTGTTGATCGGAAATGATGTAGAATTTTTCTAGAAAGCATAAAGGAGTGTTTGAGAGGATTTTTTCAAAGAAAGACCTCAGTGAAGGTACTTACATATTGGGCATCAAGATCTATAAAGATAGATCAAGACGCTTGATAAGACTTTCGATGAGTACATACCTTGATAAGATTTTGAAGGAGTTCAAAATGGATCAGTCAAAGAAGGAGTTCTTGCCTGAGTTGTAAGGTATGAAGTTGAGTAAGACTCAAAACCCGACCATGGCAGAAGATAGAGAGAGAATGAAAGCCATTCCCTACCAGACCTATTGTGTACCTTGCCATGAGTTTGGCAAAGGGGTACAATAGAGATCCAAGAGTAGATCACTGGACAACGGTCAAATATTATCTTTAGAGGACTAAGGAAATATTTCTCGGTTATGCAGGTAATAAAGAGTTCATCGTAAAGAGTTACATCGATGCAAATTTTAACACCGATCTGGATGACTCTGAGTCTCAAACTGGATACATATTGAAAGTGGGAGCAATTAGCTAGAGTAGCTCCATGCAGAGCATTGTAGACATAGAAAAAAATTGCAAAGTACATACTGTAAGTGCATCTAGTGCCACCCCTAGTTGGTTTTGGAGTATTGACGACAAACCTAGTTGAGGAACTAATGTGTTTGTGAGAATTGCAGGATAACACAGGTAGAAGTCCCTCACTGATTCGGTTTTCCTACCAGAGATGACCCCTAAAAATGTGTGAAGACATTGAAGCCAAAGGTGGTATATGAAGATATTCACATTGAAGACTATGACAAGAGAAGACACCACATGAAGCCTATGGAGCTCGAAGACTTAGATCTTTCGTAGTTCTTTTTCTTTTGTGTTGAGTCATAGGAACCACCGTACTGTTAAGTGGAGTCCAAGAGAACCAGTCAGAATGACTGAAGTGATGCCTAACCAAAACATATGTCTTCGAGTGAAGACTATGAGAGAGAATCTTGTCCAGAGTCGGACAAGTCAGCTTTGCTTGTAGCCCAAGTAAAGTTGCCGTGTGAGTTTGAAATCTGACCGTTGGAACACGTGTCAGTTCCTTAGTGACCCAGGGTCATTTCGGACAAATCAGGTCGGGTTGCCAAGTGGCTATAAATAGCCCCCCCCCCCACAACCATAAATGGTTGGCTGCTCAGATTGAGAGAACGGCTTTTGTCGTGAGAGAGCAACCCACCTCGAAGCCTTTGAGAGAGAATTCCTTGCGAGGATAAAGCCCTAACCAAGGTCCTGCTAGTCTTTGGTGGCAGAACTATGAGGCTATGCTTCCAGCTGGCCAGATTCCTACCTGGAGAGATTTCACTGAGGCTTTTCGCGAGCATCACATTCCCCAGGCCCTCCTTGATCGCAAGAGAGTAGAGTTCTGTAGTTTCACCCAGAGTAAGATGGCTATTGATGCTTATAGCAGAGAGTTCGAGAACCTTGCCCGCTATGCCACAGAAGAAGTGTCCACGGACGCCAAGAAGCAAGCTAGGTTCCAGAAGGGTCTCAACCCCAAGTTGCGTCGTGATCTCCACCTGCATCATTGTGATACATTCCAAGCCCTTGTGAACAAGGCCATCAATGCAGAGACAGCTCAACTCACTTACGAGGAGTCTCGTAAGCACACCCGTAATTTGGGATCTTCCTCTGGCTCTAGTTCCCAGAAGCGCCGGATTTGGGTTCCAAACTCCGCTCTTCCTTCCGGATATGCACCGAGGCCATCCTATGTGGTGCCTTCCCCAGCTCAGTCATATGTTCCACCCAGGCCCACTGGTAGACCGCTTGTTAGTGCGGGTCCCCGTCCAACCTCAGGGACTTGCTTCACATGCGGGAAGCCAGGACACTATGCACGTGACTGCTCTCAGACTAGTTATGCTCCACCCCAGCCCGAGAAGACTGTTGGCTGCGTTAAGCCATCACGCAAGATGAACAGTGTTAAGTCAGCCCCCACTGAACGTGGACGTGTGCATCACGTCTCAGCTAAAGACGCTCATGATGATCCAGATGTCGTTCTTGGTACACTCCTTGTCAATTGTCACCCAGCATCAGTTCTATTCGATACTGGAGCATCTCACTCCTTCATTTCTGAAGGCTATGCTCGTTTGCACGACATGTCATTTTGTGATATGCCAACTCCGCTTGAAATCCAAACCCCAGGGTCTAGATGGCAGACCACCAGAATCAGCCATGGTAATGAAATCCTTGTTGACAGACTTGTATTCCTTGCATCACTTGTAGCCCTCAAGTCCTCAGATATTAACATCATCTTGGGTATGGACTGGATGACAGCTCATCATGCCAAGATTGATTGCTACACAAGATCTGTTCAGCTTACACACCCATCTGGCAAGTTAGTCACCGTCTCCACTAGAGTTGCAAAGCGTCAGCTCTATTCTCTTAATGCCAGCCCTCTTCCAGACCTTGACGATATCCCGGTAGTCCGTGACTTTCCGGATGTCTTTCCAGAGGAACTGCCAGGTGTTCCACCTGACAGAGATGTAGAGTTCGTCATAGATCTTATCCCAGGAACAGCTCCAATCTCCCGGAGACCTTACAAGATGGCACCCTTAGAACTAGCCGAGCTTAAGAAACAACTTGATGAGTCCTTGCAAAAGGGTTTCATCCGTCCTAGCTCTTCTCCTTGGGCTTGCCCCGTCCTCTTCGTCAAGAAGAAGGATGGTACGGATCGGATGGTTGTAGATTATCGCCCCGTTAATTTGGTTACGATAAAGAACAAGTATCCGCTCCCCAGGATCAACGACCTGTATGATCAGCTCGCTGGATCCTCGGTCTTCTCCAAGATGGATTTAAGGTTAGGATACCACCAAATCAAAATCAGAAACGGGGACATTCCCAAGACAGCTTTTGTCACTCATTATGGTCAGTACGAGTACACCGTCATGTCCTTTGGTCTAACCAACGCCCCAGCCACATTCTCCCGCTTGATGAACTCGATCTTCATGGAGTACTTAGATAAGTTCGTCGTGGTTTACCTCGATGATATTCTTATCTACTCGAAGAACGAGGAAGAGCATGCCGAACATCTTAGACTTGTGTTAGAAAAACTCAGAGAGCACCGCCTTTATGCCAAGTTCTCCAAGTGTGAATTTTGGTTGCCAGAAGTGACCTACCTAGGCCACGTAATCTCTGGTAAGGGCATTGCTGTCAATCCCGAGAGAGTTCAGGCTGTTCTCGATTGGACTCCACCTGAGACCGTTAAACAAGTTAGGAGTTTCCTTGGGCTAGCCAGTATTGTCGCCGCTTTGTTGAAAACTTCTCCAAAGTAGCCAAACCCCTCACGGAACTTCTCAAGAAAGATAAAAAGTTCGAGTGGTCCCCACAGTGTGAGTACAGTTTTCAGGAACTGAAAAGACGCCTGACTTCTGCTCCCATACTTGTGCCACCGGATTTCACTAAAGACTTTATTATCTACTGCGACGCCTCATGACAGGGACTAGGTTGCATTCTTATGCAGGATCGTCATGTGATTGCCTATGCATCTCGACAGTTGCATCCACATGAGGAGAATTATCCTACACATGATCTAGAGCTTGCAGCCGTAGTCTATGCACTCAAGACCTGGCGGCATTACCTCCTTGGTAAACGTTGCGAGATCTACACCGATCACCAGAGTCTCAAGTATATCTTCACCCAACCGGATCTGAACCTTAGGCAAAGACGTTGGTTGGAGTTGATCACAGATTATGATCTAGGGATTACCTACACCCCAGGCAAAGCCAATGTCATGGCCGATGCTCTAAGCCGTAAACCTTATTGCAACAATCTCATGTTGCAGCAAGGCCAACCACTTCTCCATGAGGAATTCTGTAAGCTTAACCTTCACATAGCTCCTCGCGGTTTTCTTTCTACCTTGGTGGCGAAACCTACCCTTGTGGACCTTATCATAGAAGCCCAGAAGCATGATACAGGGATTACCCGGATCAAGAGAAACATTAAGAAGGGAGTTGGTGGATGTTTCTCTATGGATGATCGTGGTGTTGTTTTCTTTGAGAATCGCTTGGTGGTTCCCAAGAAGCAACATCTTCGGCAGTTGATTCTTAAGGAGGCGCATGAATCTCCTCTCACGATTCATCCCGGTAGTACTAAGATGTATCAGGACCTACGCCAGAGGTTCTGGTGGACTAGGATGAAGAGAGAAATCGCTGAGTTCATTGCTAAATGTGACGTATGTCGTCGCGTTAAGGCAGAGCATCAAAGACCTGCTGGCACCCTTCAGCCCTTAGCTATTCCTGAATGGAAATGGGATAAAGTTGGTATGGACTTCATCACCGGCTTTCCCAGGACCAAGAGAGGGAATAATGCTATCTTCGTAGTCATTGATCGTCTTTCCAAAGTGGCTCACTTCCTCCCTGTTCGAGAGAGTATCACTGCTAGTCAGCTTGCTGACTTATATATTTCTCGAATAGTGTCACTCCATGGTGTTCCACTAGAGATCAATTCGGACCGTGGCAGTCTTTTCACTTCTCATTTCTGGGAGAGTTTCCAAACTGCCATGGGAACCCATCTTTCCTTCAGTACCGCTTTCCACCCTCAGTCGAGTGGTCAGGTGGAACGGGTCAATCAAATTCTCGAAGACATGCTCAGAGCTTGCGTTATCTCATTCGGTATGGATTGGGAGAAATGTCTTCCTTTCGCCGAGTTTGCTTATAACAATAGCTACCAATCCAGCCTCAAGAAAGCTCCTTTTGAGGTTCTCTATGGACGAAGATGTCGAACACCTTTGAACTGGTCAGAAACCGGTGAAAGACAATTCTTTGGACCGGATATGATCCAGGAGGCAGAAGAGCAAGTTCGCATCATTCGTGAGAATTTGAAAACAGCCCAGTCTCGTCAGAAAAGTCAGTACGATCGTCATCATAAGGATGTGACTTATGAAATTGGCGACCAAGCTTACCTTCGGGTTACTCCTTTGAAGGGTACCCATCGTTTCGGTATCAAGGGCAAGTTGGCTCCTCGTTACATTGGTCCTTTTCGTATTCTCGCTAAACGAGGAGAGGTTGCCTACCAATTGGAATTACCCCCACATCTTTCTCGAGTTCATGATGTCTTCCACGTCTCTCAACTCAGGCGTTGCTTCTCGGATCCCATCCGCGGAGTGGACCACGAAACGCTTGATCTCCAAGATAACCTCACATACCGAGAGTACCCGGTTCGCATTCTTGATCAAGCAGAGCGTGTTACCCGACGTCAGAACATCAAGTTTCTCAAAGTTCAGTGGTCTCATCATTCCGAGAGAGAAGCTACTTGGGAGCGAGAAGATCGTCTTCGACTGGAGTACCCCGCTTTCTTTCCGTCGACCCCTGAATCTCGGGACGAGATTTTTTCAAGTGGGGGCGAGTTGTCACATCCCTAGTCTGGTATGACCTAGGCTAGTTAGCCATTTGTGCATCATATTTAAATTTCATTTAAATTTGAAATGAGGATTGGTGGAACCCTCAGAATCATTTTTTGAAAATGACCCAAATAAAAATTTCTCCAAAAGGGTCCAAGAAAATGCTCATGTTGCCCTCTGAAAATATTGGACAGAGATAAAAATCAAACCAATATTATCAGGACCTCATAAGTATTTTATTTTGGACATTTGGAATTAATACAATAATTATTTGCTTGGATATATAAATGTTATATATATTTTATATGTCCAAAAATTGTGCCATTTGTTGAGGAGCTCTGGAATAATACCATTAGCCCCTACAAAAATTGGCATAATAAAATAAAATGGTTTGGTATTTTTATTAAACCAAACAAATGTCAGAAAATTAGAAAAGAAAACAGAAAGGGGAGAGAGACTTACCTGGGCCACTTACCCGATCGGCCCAGTAGCTCGGCCCAGCTGACTGGCCGACGCCAGTCGTCCTCCACCTCCCGCCAGGAGGCCAGGGGCGTGTGGCCGGCGCGTGCGCATCGCCGTGCCGCCACGGCACCTGCCTGCCTGTCCTCCCCCTCGACGCCTGGACGTCCGGAACGTCGCCACGCGCTGCCCCGCACCGCTCTCACTCCCTCTCCCTCGCCCTCCTCCTCTCCCCCTGCTCTCTCTCTCTCACCCGAGAACCACCGCCGCCGCCGTTCGCCATAGCCATCGCCACCGACCTCCCCTCGCCTCCCCGACACACGCGGAAGCTCCGCCCCCTCGCCCTGAAGCTCCTCGTCGAGCCACGCACCTCCGGACGGCCTCCATCGCCGCTATCGCCCTCGTCTTCCTCCTCGGGCTCCGCCGTCCGCCGCCGTCGATTCGCCGTCACCAGGTCTCCCCCGACCCCGCTGTGCTGCTCTGCGTGATCGCCGTGAGCTTCTTCCCGTTTCCCCTCTCTTCTCCCCCCTCGTTTCCGCGCCGTAGCCCCGTTCCCCACCATGGCCGAAGCCATCGCCGCCGCAGCCCCTCGCCGTCGTGGCCAGAGCCACCGCAGCCCGTGCCTGCACCTGCCACCGCGCTCAGTAGCCTCCCAGAAGTCCAACGCCTCCGCCCGCAGCTCCTGCCATGCCCCACAGCCCGTTCCCGCTCGAAGCCGAGCTCCGGCCACCGCCATGAGCTCTGCTCCGGCGAGCTCCGCCGCCCCCGCAGCCTTCCGCGTGTTCCACTGGATGCGCGTGAGCGCGGGCTTCGCGTGGGTGGTCTCCGCCGCCCGAATGGTCGCCGGAACAGCGATCCCGAGCCCCTCCGCCGCGCTCGGCCTTGCCGGCGGCTAAACGCCGGCGAGTTGACCGGGTTTGACCCCCCAGGGTCGCTGACCAGTGGGCCCGACCCCCCCCTAACCTTTTAATTAAATTAATTAACCCCTATTAACCCCCCTGTCACTGACGTGTGGGTCCCACACGTCAGATTTGACCTGGACAGCCGCGTTGACCCGCTGATGTAGTGATGACATCATGCTGACGCAATTATATATTTTCTGGAATTAAAATAATTCAGAAAATCCAGAAAATGATTTAAACTTCAAAAATTCATAACAATTCAACCGTAGCTCAGATTAAAATAATTTATATATGAAAAATTATCAGAAAAATGCAATCTTTCCATCTGTACTAGTTTCATGCATGACAAACCAACTTATACATGCTGAATATGAGAAAACACATTATGGCATATTAAGAGACTTAATTTAGTAATGCATTTGAACCTTTGGTTCAAAAGGACTTTAAACCAAATGTTTACTAGATGCATTAGCTCAAACAGCATCACATCTACATGCAATGTTCATGCATCATATTATTGCATATGATTGTGTATTGATTGCTGGCACCGTTCCTTCTCGATAGGTCCTGCTCCGGAGACGTTCCAGAGTACCTGTCTGTGAAGCAGTGCCTCCCTTGTTGTTTTACCAGGCAAGCAAACCCCCCTTGTTCATTTCGATAAAACCCTACTCTCTCGCTCCTGCTCTCAGTTATTGCATTAGGACAACAACGATTCATCTGCTACTTTGTGCTGCGGTAGTTGAACCCATTCCTCTGCATGACCTGTCATTGCCACAGTAAATAGTTGAAACCCACTAGCATGTGTAGGAGTTGATTGAAGCCATTGTTGTGTTCCTACCATGCTATGCCTGCTATTGCTTAGAGTTGTGTCAGGTCTGGTTCATTGGGAATGAATTGGAGTGTTACGATATGTTCTGATGCTGAGAGTGAAGTGTGTGAACACGATTTGGTAAAGGTAGCGGTGAGAGGCCGTGTAGGAGTACATGGTGGGTTGTCTCATTGGAACCGTCCCTAAGCACTGAGTTCTATGTATGTTGTCCAATGACTCGTTACTACCACACATTGGGTTCCGGTAACTCGACCCCTCTCGACTTATTAACCAACTTGGTCTCTGTCCAGGAGTCGCAACTAGTTTCTGGTGTTTGTAGGTAGTGCTATTTTTCTACCAAGTGGCACCCGGCAGGGTAGGCTTGGGACAGACTAGGCACACGTGGCCCGGTGTACCGAGTGGCACCCGGATGGTGGGCTCGGGAACCCTGTACACATCGTTTGGGGCCGTGAGCGACACCCCGGCCGGATCTCCTTGCGGATGAAACCCGAATAGGCGATAAACCTGGACTAGAGTCTTGTGTGGTTAGTCAGGTTGTGGCCGACACCCTCGCCAGGCTTCCGCTTGAAGGTTGCCGAGATACATGACGTGTACATGGCGGTAAGTGGCGAGAGCGTGTGTGAAGAAGTACACCCCTGCAGGGTTAACATGATCTATTCGAATAGCCGGGTCCGCGGTTATGGACTTCTTGGATGCTTACATGGTACATAGACAACTTGAAGTGGATACTATAAAATGCTCAAGACAAGTGTGAGTGCTATGGATGGCCTTCTCGTAGGGAGACGGGGATGAATCCATAGTAGTGTATTGTATGGTGATTAGTGGACTCGTGTTCGTTGTTTCACCTCAAGAGTTTCTGGTAGTCGTAGAACAGGATAGCCACAGAGTCAAAGCTGGCTTGCTGCAACTAAACCCCACATTACCTCTTGATACATATGCATGTATGATAGGATCTGATGTAAGTCTTGCTGAGTACCTTTGTACTCATGTTGCTTTATTTATGTTTTTGCAGCGGAGACTTCGGTCTTACTAGGGTTCTCATGGACTTCGACTAGTGGCTAGTACCTCAGCTACGATCTTGATCGGATGTTGTAGATAGTCAGGCTCTTCAGCCTTTTTCATTTGTAGATGTCTGTACTCAGACATGTAATGCTTCCGCTTGTTGCTTGTATGCTCTGTATGATGGGTCTTGTGACCCCTGTTTGCAATATATGCTATGACGGCTCTTCTGAGCCTTTATCTATATGAGTTGTTGAGTTATGCTGTGATGCTATGTTGTACAGCACATACTTGCATGTTATGCGTACGTGTAATGTGTATTGCTATGTGTGGGATCTGACTATCTAGTTGTTTATTCTTAGTAGCCTCTCTTACCGGGAAATGTCTCCTAGTGCTTCCACTGAGCCCTGGTAGCTTGCTACTGCTCCGGAACACTTAGGCAGGCCGGCATGTGTCCTTCTTCGATCCTGTGTCTGTCCCTTCGGGGAAATGTCACGCGATGAATACCGGAGTCCTGCTAGCCCGCTACAGCCCGGTTCACCGGAGTCCTGTTAGCCCAGTGCTACAGCCTGGATTCACTCGCTGATGACCGACACGTTCGATGCTGGGTCATGAATGCCTGTCCCTGTAAGTTAGTGCCACTTTGGGTTTACGACTAGCCATGTCAGCCCGGGCTCTTTATCATATGGATGCTAGCGACACCATCATATACGTGTGCCAAAATGCGCAAACGGTCCCGGGCAAAGGTAAGGCAACACCCGTGGGGATACCGTGCGTGAGGCCGCAAAGCGATATGAGGTGTTACATGCTAGATCGATGTGGCATCGAGTCGGGGTCCTGACAATTGGGCATCACTTAAGTCTTCTTGTCTGTGTGATCTGAAGACTTATTACACTTGAGGACTGTGCATCCTCCAACCGGTTAGGCGTCGCGTTCTGAGCATCCAAGAGACATTGTGGATTGCCGGTGAACAAAGTCTGTGAAGGTTTGGGAGTCTACCTTAAAGACTTACCAGAGTGATTGGGCGAGGTCTGTGTGACCTTAGCTCAAGGGGAATACGGGGAGGACTGGGTGTCCTGAGCTGCATGTTCAGGACTGGGTGTCCGGGACTATGTGTCCTAAGGTTTAAATACCTAGCCGCCCCAACTAGACGTACAGTTGTCACAGCAACTGGAACTGGTTCGACAAATCATTGTCTTCAACGAGTCACTGGTCTCATCTTCCCTTTCCTTTACTTACTGTTACTCCTTGTGAAGTCATTGTATGCGTGCACTATCTTTTGTCTTCACTGAGTGATTGCGTGTTTTGTTAGGCTTCATAATATCTTCCTCCCTGATCCTTACTACATTGCTGCTATTAGTCATTGTGCTTTCACTCTATTGAATACTTGACTATGGCTTGCCTAGTGTAGTCTACCTTCCGCTGCATGGTAATAGGTTTATTTCTACCGTTTGTCTTCATAACTTCCACGTTTTGAAGACTTTCATAAAGATCGCCTATTCACCCCCCCTCTAGTCGATATAACGCACTTTCAATTGGTATCAGAGCAAGGTGCTCCCTTGTTCTGTGTGATTCGGTTTAACCACCTGGAGTTTTAGCTATGTCGACTGCAGGGATAATTAAAGTCTCTGTTGCGTGCCCCATCTTCGATGGAACTGAATATCCCTACTGGAAGAATAAGATGCGCATGCATCTTGAAGCCATTGACGTCGACCTATGGTATGTCATCGAGAACGGCGTTCCAAGGCTGGAGAAGGTGTCACTGCTGCTGATGTCAAGAAATTCGTTCAACTGGACTCTACTGCCAAAAATATCATCTGTGGTTATCTGACCAAAGGACAGTATGGCCGTGTGAGTGCTTTGAAGACATCTAAGCTGGTCTGGGACTGGCTCTCCAAGGTCAATGAAGGCATCTCAACCCAGAGAGATCAGAGAATCAGTGTCCTTCGAAACCTCTTCAACCGCTTCAAGCGAAATGACAATGAGAATGTCCAGCACACATTTGACCGACTCACTGACATCACAAATGAGCTTCAAGCCTCGGCGCCACTGAGATCACCAAACATGAAGTCGTCAAGACACTACTAAGATCACTTGATAGTTCGTTTGACATCCTAGCCCTGATGATTCAAGAACGTCCTGATTTCAAGACACTCGATCCATCTGACATACTTGAGAGGCTCAACACACATGAGTTTTAGCTTTCTGAGAAAAGAGATATCTACGGTCCAAACTATGGGCGAACTCGTGCCTTGAAGGCAAAAGCTGTCTCCTCATCTGAAGAAGAATCTGACAGCAGTTCTGATGATCCTGAAGACATTGGAAGAGAACTTGCTATGCTTGTGAAGAAGTTCCAAAAATTCACCAAGAAGAAAGGCTTCAAAAAGTCTTCCCGATCAAGCTCAAGGAATGATGAAGCTTCAGCTCATGACTACAAGAAGAAAATATGTCACAAGTGCAAGAAACTTGGCCACTTCATCTCTGAGTGTCCACAATGGGACAATGAGAACAAAAAGAAGAAGAAGAGCAAGGAATATGACTCTTACAACACGAAGAAGAAGAAATACTCAAAGTCTTCTTCCAAGTCTTCCTCAAAGTCTTCATCACACAAGAAGAGCTCATCTGGCAAGGCACGTGCGTTTGTTGGCAAGGAAATGGATTCAGAGGAGGAGTCTGCTTCTGAGGAGGCGGAGGTGGAGTCTGAGGAGGAGTCCGACTTAGGTGTCGCAAGTCTGGCTACAGCATACGTTGCCAAGTCCATCTTCAACACTGAAGACAATGACTTCATCACCGACACCGATGCAAATGACAAGGACTACTCCGCTTCTACCTACTGCTTCATGGCACGCGGTGCCAAGGTAAACACACGCACTACTCACTATCAAACATCTAGTGACGATGACTCTGATTGTGATTCAAAACCCAGCTACAAAACACTTGCTAAAATTGCAACTAAACAACAGAAAGCTATGGAACATATTAAAAAACTGTTAGACAGAAGCGATGATCTGTTAGGTGCTGAAATGACTCGATCTAAATCCTTAATTGAAGACATAAAAAATCTTCACGTTAAGTATCAGGAACTTGAAAGTCGTCATGAAACTCTCTCAACAACTCATGAAAAGCTTTCCTATGATTATCTTCAAAGGAAGCAAGATCTTGAGAAATTGAGAGCGGTTCATGAAGATCTTCAAAAGGAAAACGAGTCACTTCGCGCCAAACAGATCAGTCCCGCTCAGGAAGGATTTGAACCACCATGTCTTAAATGCATTGAGCGTGATAATGCTACTTCTGTTGCTGAATGTTCTACTGCTACTACTGTTGCAGTATCTTCAACTGTTGATGTGGTAACTAACCCCTCTGTTGAGGATACCACTGCTATTGCTGATGAGAATGCTAGGTTGAAGACATTGCTTGAAACAGGGATGTACAAAAGTCTTAAAGGGCATCAGACACTATGTGATGTCCTCAAAAAGTAGATTCTGAACCGAAACCCGAGGAAAGAGGGTGTTGGGTTCGTAAGGAAAATGAATGCTGATGGCTCTTACTGGAAACCCGAGAAGTACCCCAAAACCATGTGGGTTGCTGCAAAGGAACCTTCAGCAGACCCATCCAATCTATCTGGCTTCACTTGTGCTAACCCCATTATCATTGATGAATCCTTTGATGCAAACTATATACTGTTTAAGAATCAGAATGGTGAAGTGTTTGCCAGGTACATTGGTACTAACTACAGGAATGGACCACCTATGAAGAAGATCTGGGTTCCGAAAAGGTGTCTGGAGAATCTTTCTGTGAATGTCATCATGACACCTCACGTGAAGAAGACAAACCTCAGACCAAAGGCTTCATACGGTCCAAAGGCTTCATACAGACAGAGGACTCACCTGAGTCGCACTAACGCAAATGTTTTGCAGGGAAACCATACTCAGGCATATGAATATGAGAGCGGTTCATCAAACCGTCATGTTCATAAGACCAAGAACTATTCTGCCTATTCTTATGAGTACTATTGTCCACCTGCAAGACTGTTTGTTAGGGCTCCAAAGCCAAAATTCTCAGATGCTGCACTTAGACTTATTGCTTCTCAGCCACCCTTGAAGATGTGGGTGGCTAAGAAAGCTTAACTCTCTTTTGCAGGGAAAGGTCTCCAGAAGAAAACCAAAATCGTCTGACGCCATTGCTGGGGACCTTAAACGTCTTGTAGGGCGCAAGATCAAATGCCCGAATGGTCTTACTATGTACTTCGTTCCTAAATCGCTTGCTACTCTCCCTATTAGTCCTAATCTGGATCTAAGCTTTCATAACCCATTGGTTCATCAAATGTTTTTGCTTCACAATGCTCTTGGTGAAGCCTATCCCCCTAACTGCACTATAGGGTACGACACCAGCGTCTTCAGAATGGATTATTGATAGTGGGTGTACAAATCACATGACTGGCAAAAGAAGCCTTCTTGTGGACTCAACTTTACATCCATCCGACAAGAGCCACATCACATTTGCTGACACTGGTAAAAGCAAGGTATTGGGTCTAGGTAGAGTTGAAATCTCAAGGGATCAACACATGGATAAAGTCATGCTTGTTGAATCCCTTGGCTTCAACTTAATGTCTGTCTCAATGCTTTGTGATTTGAACATGATCGTAATATTTGGAAAATATCGTTGCCTTGTACTAATGGAATCTGACAAGTCTCTAGTATTTGAAGGGTATCGAAAAGATGATTTGTACGTGGTAGATTTCTCAGCAGGACCACAGCTTGCCGTATGTCTTCTAGCAAAAGCTTCAGAATGCTGGCTCTGGCATCGGAGGCTTGGGCATGCTGGCATGAGGAACCTCCACACCCTGGCAAAGAAGAAGCATGTCATAGGCATCGAAGGTGTCAAGTTCAAGAAAGATCACTTATGCGGTGCCTGTGAAGCAGGGAAGATGATGAGGGCCAAACATCCCTCGAAGACAATCATGACCACTACTTGACCCTTCGAACTGCTTCACATGGATCTCTTCGGTCCCACTCATTACTCAACTCTTACTACTACTGCTTGCCTCTATGGCTTCGTTATTGTTGATGATTATTCTAGATATACTTGGGTGCACATAATCCTTTACAAGACTGAAGTGCGGGATGTCTTCAGACGCTTCACAAATCGAGCCATGAACAATTTTGGCGCCAAGATAAAGCACATCAGAAGTAACAATGGCATTGAATTCAAGAACACTGGCCTTGATACATATCTTGATATCTTGGGCATCACACATGAATTCTCAGCCCCATACATGCCACAACAGAATGGCGTCGTCGAACGCAAGAACAGAACACTCATTGAGATGGCCAGAACGATGCTAGATGAATACAAGACCCCAAGAAAATTCTGGCCTGAAGCCATTGATACTGCATGCCATACAATCAATCGTGTTTATCTTCACAAGCTTCTGAACAAGACATCCTATGAGCTCCTTACTGGCAAGAAGCCAAATGTCAGTTACTTCAGAGTATTTGGCGCAAGGTGCTGGATCAAGGACCCACATCACACCTCAAAGTTTGCACCAAAAGCACATGAGGGTTTTATGCTTGGATATGGAAAGGATTCGCACTCCTACAGAGTATTCAATCTCTTTCATTACAAAGTGGTTGAAACAGTGGATGTGCGGTTCGATGAGACCAATGGTTCACAAATAGAGCAACTGCCAAATGTGCTAGATGAAGTTCCATCCAGTGAATCAATCAAACTAATGGGAACCGGAGAAATTATACCTTCTGAAGCTCATCCTGAAGAAGAACTTATCATCTCAGCACCTGATCAACATGAAGACAATGCTCAGCCTGAAGACATTCCTTCTAACAACGATGATGATCAGCAAGAGCAAAGTCTTCGCCCAGTACATCCTCGCGTTGCCAATGAAGTGCAGATTGAAAGAATAATTGATAGCATCAATGCACCTGGTCCACTCACTCGTTCAAGGGCAACTCAGCTAGCAAATTTCTGTGGGCACTTCGCATTCGTCTCAATAACAGAACCCAAGAAAGTTGAAGAAGCCTTCATGGAGCCTGAATGGATTCAAGCTATGCAAGAAGAGCTTCAACAGTTTGAGCTGAATAATGTATGGGAACTAGTTAAGCGTCCTGATCCACGGAAGCACAATATAATAGGCACCAAATGGATATACCGCAACAAGCAAGATGAGCATGGTCAAGTTGTCAGAAACAAAGCTCGTCTCGTTGCTCAAGGATATACTCAAGTGGAAGGCATTGACTTCGATGAAACATTTGCTCCTGTGGCTAGACTTGAAGCCATACGCATACTGCTGGCCTATGCAAATCATCACAACATACTTCTATATCAAATGGATGTGAAGAGTGCTTTTCTCAATGGCAAGATTGAAGAAGAAGTGTATGTTGCACAACCGCCTGGCTTTGAAGATCCAAAACATCCTGACATGGTATACAAGCTCAACAAGGCACTGTATGGCCTCAAACAAGCCCCTCGGGTCTGGTATGACACACTCAAATATTTCCTGAAGAGCAAAGGCTTCATACCTGGTTCCCTAGACCCCACTCTCTTCACGAAGACATATGATGGTGAACTGTTTGTGTGCCAAATATATGTGGATGACATTATCTTCAGCTGCACCAATCAGAAGTACAGTGAAGAGTTTGGATATATGATGCAAGAGCAATATCAGATGTCCATGATGGGAGAGCTGAAGTTCTTCCTCGATCTTCAAATTCGACAACAACGCAACGGCATCTTCATATCTCAAGAGAAGTATCTCAAAGATTGCCTGAAGAAGTTTGGTATGCAAGACTGCAAAGGCTTCACAACACCAATGCCAGCCAAACATCATCTGGGTCCCGACGACAATGGTAAAGAGTTCGACCAAAAGGTATACCGCTCCATGATTGGTTCTTTACTTTATCTATGTGCATCTAGGCCAGATATTATGCTTAGTGTTTGCACGTGTGCTCGATTTCAAGCGGCACCAAAGGAGTCGCATCACTTAGCTGTGAAGCGAATTCTTCGATATTTGGCTCACACCCCAACTCTAGGATTATGGTATCCAAAGGGCTCAGAGTTTGATCTGGTTGGATTCTCGGATGCTGATTATGCTGGTGACAAAGTTGATCGCAAGTCTACATCAGGCACATGTCACTTTCTGGGACGATCACTTGTATGTTGGTCTTCAAAGAAGCAGAACTGTGTATCTCTCTCCACTGCTGAATCTGAATACATTGCTGCTGGATCTTGCTGCGCTCAACTTCTGTGGATGAAGCAAACACTCAAGGACTATGGCATTCATCTGAATCAAGTGCCACTTTACTGCGACAACGAAAGCGCCATCAAGATCGCCAACAACCCAGTTCAGCACTCGAAGAAAAAGCACATTGAAATTCGTCATCACTTTCTCAGAGATCATGTTGTGAAGGAAGATATTGATATCATACACATCAACACTGAAGAGCAATTGGCAGATATCTTCACCAAGCCCTTGGATGAGAAGAGATTTTGCAAGTTATGGTGTGAGCTAAATATCCTGGAATCCTCAAATGTCCTGTGATCAGGCACACATCCTAACCCTTATGCATATTGATGACTTAGATGTGCAACACACGAAGTAAAGTATATCTTCAATCAATGAAGACATACATTCTAAGTGTGAATACATTGATGTGGAATTGACTTCGGAGCGCCACGATAATTGTGCGCCGTGTCTGGGTCTAATGCTTCCTATACGGTGGGTAACGCCACCACCAAACATTCTGTTTTGAAGTGTTTGACTCATGGCGTTACCTTGCAATGTCTTCACATTTGGTTTGGCTTCAATCTCAACACATCTTCATGATTATCTTCACTATGTTGAT
>NC_041392.1:453394632-453463345 GCF_002162155.2 Triticum dicoccoides | reverse complement strand
TTATAGCTATGTCTTCATTGTTGAATCTTTTGAACTAAGTGAATGTGATCGGACCCTAACCTCTCTATGCTTTCTATCTCAAATTCTATCTCTCCAAATCATATGCATTCTATTGAAACTGTCGAATGTCTTCTCTGCGTCCTTGTCAGCAGAAGATACAAAGACAACCATTAAGTCCGTTTTCAATGCTCATTCCTCCACATTAAATCCGGAGAAGTAGGAACGACAACCCGACAATCCAGGCGTGCGTGGGACGTGGAACAAACCCCAAAATTCCGCATAATGGCCACGTGTTCCTCAGATGCGAATCGCCAGGGGCACCTATGTAATAGCACAGTGCCGCCCCTGTACCTATAAATACACACTCACAGCGGTCATTATCTCTTCTTCCACCCTCGCATGAACCCTAGCGCCACCGCTAGCCCTCGACGACGCCGGCAATGAAGCGCTTCGCTGCTGCAACCTCTCTGACGCCGTCTTCACGCCGACCGCGGACATCGTCCTCTCCGTCGTCGCCGTAGGTGTCCTTCGTCGCCAAGTTAGGGCACAGAAGATCGAACTGATCGGCCTCATCTTCCACTTCGTCTAGCAGTTCTTAGTGTGGTAAATAAAACTTCCTTTTTACAACACCGTTGATCCTATGGATTTGTCACTTTCTACCACAAGCAGTTTCGATTCACACAAGTTAGATCTCTCTCATACTGCATCTCATAACATGCCTAGTATATTCACTTATGCTTCACAAAGTAGTTAGATTCCTCACTTGTACTGATCCGTGGATTCGTACAAATCTGGAACCAACTTCTTATCTATGAGTGAATGTCTTCGCACGATGAGGTCAATGTCTTCTAAACTGATTTATCATCAAAATCTTCTGAGAATGCATATGACCTCTTCCCCTTCCCTCGCACCTTAATGCTGTCACAGGTACATGTCCGTGGGAGAATCCTTTGGTTCTCATAGTCTGCATTCATTTGCAGAATTCTTACAACATCACATAAATTCTCCCGAAGCCAGTTCCTGTTGGTCCAGCAAGAGAAAACCTTTGAAGCCTTTGAACGTGTTGAAACCTTTCAAGTTAAAGTTTATGGCTTCAGAGAAAGCAGCAAGGAAGGGTGGCAGACAGCATCGTGGCGGAACATCCAGAGATCTGCCAGATGAACTCTCAGAAATGTACACGACAGATCATGAAGACGATTACAATCAGCGCAAGACCCGAATCCAATGGATTCGAAGATATTGGGCAGAACATTGGTTCAAATACAGATTTGTTACCCGGGAGTATGCTGAGAAAAATGCCATCAAGAGACCGTGGGGAGACATCCAATACAAGAATCTTCTACCCAGGTCCAGAGATGAAGCCGTTGCTCAAGGCTTCTATCCCTGCATGGTCCGTGGGCCACAGCCAGCTGATGCACACCCATCGTCACTACTATGGTGTCGTGACGACAATCTGTTCAAGCGCAACTTCCAGTTTGCACAGAACTCAGCAAAACAGAACAAGAAGACTTTGGGGTTAGACTTCAACCCTGGTCCCTCAGCACCAAGGGCAGATGGCACACGAGATGCAGAACCCAATGTCATCGGTCCTTTCGACAACCTTGAAGGCCTCATCACCCGCATCTTAGTTCAAGGGACTACAGTGAATGAGCCTGCAGCTGATGCTGAATCTGAAGAAGCGCCTGCAGCGCTGAAGACAAAGAAGCTGAAGAAGCCTAAAGCTTCAAAGCCTGCCCCCTCACCAAAAATCTCACGGGCGAAGCCACTGGCAACTGCACCTCCTGAAGATAGTGTGCAGTCCGAAGACTTATCTCGCATCTCCAAGCCCCAGAAGGTCACGAAGACTCTGCCACACACTGGCCAAGAGCTAACTGCTGCTGCCATTCTGCGCAATGACGACATTGATCTATCAAGTGATGAAGATCTTGCAGATGATGCTCTTGAGCAACTCATCAAGAGCAAAGAAGAAGCAGAAATCTTCAATGATCTGCCTCTCTTTGATGTAACCATCATACACAACTTCATTGACGAGTGGTTCGACATGCCAAACATCAGCTTTGAAGATCTGCAGCTACCCATTGGCCTCAGTGTCGCCTTCCAAGGCGCAATTGCTTCAGAGCTAGCTATTGCCCAGCGCATTGTTGAACTGAAGCAAAAGATTGACTATGAAAAGGCTCATTTCAAGAAGCATATGGCCAAGCTCAGTGTGCAAGAAGTGAAGAACTTCAAGATCATGATGCACGAGCTCAAGGAAGACTTTCTAAAGAAACATGCAGAAGCTCAGGGTTCACGTGAGTGCATGAAGACTCTGGCTGATAGATGTGTGCAAGCCTATAATGAGGCTGAGAAGCGCAATGCCCTTGGGCATCCTGGCATCGACCCCAGGATGGCCGCAAAGAAGAAGAAGAAGCCTGCTACGACTGAACCCGATGCACCAAGGCAAGAAGCAGTTCCGATTGTCTTCCCAACAAGAATGACTGGCTCGAAGCCAAAGAGTCGGTCAACCGCTTCAGAGCTCAAGAAGACGAGGACTGCTGAGGCTGAAGCCAGGAAGAGGAAATACCCTGAAGCCTCTCCTTCTGCCCCTTCCAAGAAAAAGAGGACCAAGAAAGATCGGGCTGCTCCCATAGAGCCTTTGATAGTTGAACCTATTTCCATGGTTCGTCCTGACGCAGAACGTCAACTGACTGTTCATGAGCCTGCTTTCACAGAGGCTCATGAAGCTGAAGACTTTCCAGCAGCTGATCCCATCGCTGCTAAAGACATTGGTCAGCATGACAATGTAGAAGATGGTGCAGTCCTTCCTCAGAACAGCAAACTCACCAGCATTGGTCGTCCACTAACGCCAATTGCACAGGATGCTTCATGGGCAGATCGCCCACAAGAGGAAGAAGACTATGAGGCCCAGCCCACTCCAACTCCACAGGCGTCGCCCGCATTGCGCAGGCTTCGCAAAGGTCCAAGGCCTCAAGTCTCTGCTGAAGACATTCCGGCTGCATCAGCCGCGGAAGAAGAAGTACCACAAGTTGCCACTCCACTGTCCCACCAAGAAGCAGTTCTCAAGGAGAATGTGCTTGAAAATCTTGCGGCTGCCACAACCACCAATGAAGCTAATGTGGAGCCCTCCCCAACGGAAGAAGAAGACAGCGAAGCCACTAATCCTGTCACTTCTGTTCCTGAGTCTGCTGCCGGTCCCCAGTTCGACTATCATGTTGAGCACAGGCCTCAGGTACAGAAGCCAATCCCAAGATTGCCAAGGTTCCCAGGTCCTGCATTAGCACCTGGCTCCTTCAATGTCAATGGCTTCAGGGCAGACAACACATTCTTCGATAGCTTCAGGAACCCCTACTCAAGGGAAAGGATATCATCTGATCGGTTTTGGAGCTATCCTTAGCGAAGCTATTACTCATGCATTCTTTACAACCAAGGTCGCATCTTCCTACACAAGCGCCTTGACATTGAAGCCATCGCTGGTCTGCCCTGTCTGGAAGAAGCTTTGGATTGCTTCAAGGAAGTTGGACTATTGCCGTTCGTTACTGACCAAGAGCATTGGAATGAAGAGCCGCTGCTCCAATTCTATGCCACACTTCATATCCGCGGGTACAGCAGAGATCCGAAGACTTGGGTCCTGGAGTGGATGACCGAAAACGTTCATCACGAAGCCAATGCATTTGACATCATTGAGCTCACTGGCTTGCCCACTCCTAGCGATCTCTACGAGCATGGCTGTCAGCTGCATAGTGAAGCTATTGAGAGCATCTTTAAGAGGCCGGAACCTGATATGAGTCAGATGCTCAGCATGATGAAGCCATTGCCCCAAGATGCTGCGTATCCAACAGAGTTCTTCGTTGAAGACCTTAAGTATCTGCCAAGAACCATCTATCACATCATCAGGCGAACTCTCTGGCCCATTAAAGGGCACTCTCCAAATGCCAAGCTTGAGGGTGCAATGAAGACTTTGGTCGTTTATATTCTTCATGGCAAATGCTTCAATGCACATGACTTATTCATCCGCCAACTTGCTGCATCGGGCTCTGATCTGTTTGGCTTGAAGTTCTACGCCCCATGGGTAATGCGGCTAATTAAGCTTCACTCTGATATCTCATATCAGCCATCTGCTCGCAATCATAGGATTTTTCTGCCTGATGTGGATATCTCTACTGAAGCCATCTATCCTGAGCCTGCAAAGGAACCTCTAAGTCTTCACAATGTAGAGCATCAGAGTTTCTCACAGAACATTGAAGGAGTTGAAGCAGTCACTCGGGTGTATCCTTTGGCTGGCACTACACGTGCACCACGCCCAGCGCCTACTGAAGCCGCTGATAGCACAACTGCTCCAAGACCCAAGAAGCGCACTCATGTTCTCACCGACCGAGAGCTTCTTGTGGCTCTTCATCAGAAACAGGATAGGCATCATGACTGGCTGAAGCGTCAGATGAAAAGCCTCTTGGTGGATGTTAATCGCATTCGCAATCTTGCCACCAAGAATGCTTTCGTTGCCCATGAAACCTGTCGCCGCACATGGAAAGGGCTCACGATGATGTGTTCTGAAGCTGATCTTCAAGAGGATGGCTTCACTGAGCGATTCAAGTTTGACTCCACACCTCCTCGAAGAGCTGTGCTGCTAGGAACTCCATCCCTTGAAGACTCTAAGTTCTCTTCATCTGCTGCAACAGTGACTGCCAGAGTTATCGAAGATGAAGACGATGCTACTTCACCGCCACCTCCTTCAGCACGCGTCAACTCTGCTCCAAGCTCTTCAGCACCGCCAAACACCACCGACGACCCTGCTACTTCACCTACTCCACATGGGAACGAGTAGATGCTCTATGTCTTCAAACCTTTTTGGTCCTTGCTGACAAAAGGGGGAGAAGCATATGAAGTTGATAGTCTTCAACCGGGTCCATATGGGCGGGTGCTTTATATTTTGCTTCGTGCTTACAACTCCCGTTTTGCTACATTTGGTTCTTTGAGTTGTAACACTTAAACTCGATGGTCGTCTGCTACTTTTCTGCCACTTTGTTTTGCGAAGATAAATTCCGCATGTGCGACGATAAATTCCGCACTTAGATCATCTGCAGACGTCCATTTTCCATTATGCATTGTCATTATCTTCATATACTTTCACATGCATAGTGGATTGTCATCATAAGTTGAAGTGGATCTCCACAAGTACAACCTTCCATGTGCATTTGCATTCCAAAAGCAAATTACTTATATGCACATCTTCAGGGGGAGCCCTTGCAACTTATGAAGACAATTACTTATCCTTTACAATTTCACAGATTATATTCCCCGTTGAAAACTTCAACTAGTTTGTCATCAATCACCAAAAAGGGGGAGATTGTAAGTGCATCTAGTGCCACCCCTAGTTGGTTTTGGAGTATTGACGACAAACCTAGTTGAGGGACTAATGTGTTTGTGAGAATTGCAGGATAACACAGGTAGAAGTCCCTCATTGATTCGGTTTTCCTACCAGAGATGACCCCTAAAAATGTATGAAGACATTGAAGCCAAAGGTGGTATATGAAGATATTCACATTGAAGACTATGACAAGAGAAGACACCACATGAAGCCTATGGAGCTCGAAGACTTAGATCTTTCATAGTTCTTTTTCTTTTGTGTTGAGTCATAGGAACCACCGTACTGTTAAGTGGGGTACAAGAGAACCAGTCAGAATGACTGAAGTGATGCCTAACCAAAACCTATGTCTTCGAGTGAAGACTATGAGAGCGAATCTTGTCCAGAGTCGGACAAGTCAGCTTTGCTTGTAGCCCAAGTAAAGTTGCCGTGTGAGTTTGAAATCTGACCGTTGGAACACGTGTCAGTTCCTTAGTGACCCAGGGTCATTTCGGACAAATCAGGTCGGGTTGCCAAGTGGCTATAAATAGCCCACCCCCCACAACCATAAATGGTTGGCTGCTCAGATTGAGAGAACGGCTTTTGTCATGAGAGAGCAACCCACCTCGAAGCCTTTGAGAGAGAATTCCTTGCGAGGATAAAGCCCTAACCACCCAGAGCCAGAGAGAATTGGGCATCACTTAAGTCTTCTTGTCTGTGTGATCTGAAGACTTATTACACTTGAGGACTGTGCATCCTCCAGCCGGTTAGGCGTCGCGTTCTGAGCATCCAAGAGACATTGTGGATTGCCGGTGAACAAAGTCTGTGAAGGTTTGGGAGTCTACCTTGAAGACTTACCAGAGTGATTGGGCGAGGTTTGTGTGACCTTAGCTCAAGGGGAATACGGTGAGGACTGGGTGTCCTGAGCTGCATGTTCAGGACTGGGTGTCCGGGACTGTGTGTCCTAAGGTTTAAATACCTAGCCGCCCCAACCAGACGTACAGTTGTCACAACAACTGGAACTGGTCCAACAAATCATTGTCTTCAACGAGTCACTGGTTTCATCTTCCCTTTCCTTTACTTACTGTTACTCCTTGTGAAGTCATTGTATGCCTGCACTATCTTTTGTCTTCACTGAGTGATTGCGTGTTCTGTTAGGCTTCATAATATCTTCCTACCTGATCCTTACCACATTGCTGCTATTAGTCATTGTGCTTTCACTCTATTGAATACTTGACTATGGCTTGCCTAGTGTAGTCTACCTTCCGCTGCATGGTAATAGGTTTATTTCTACCGTTTGTCTTCATAACTTCCACATTTTGAAGAATTTCATAAAAATCGCCTATTCACCCCCCCTCTAGTCGATATAACACACTTTCACATACGGCTCTGAATGTGGCAGACCCGTTGACTAAACTTCTCTCACAAGCAAAACATGATCACACCTCAGTGCTGATATGGACTCGACTAGACGACAAGTCGCTGGTTGGTCCAATCCTTCACGGTACTTACAAAACAACGACAAACGGCGGCAGCGACCGTCATAGAAAATAGATAGCAGACGTAGAAGAATAATAGGCCTTTGGATCAAGGGAATATCAAGAAACCAAAGGAGTAGACTTGCACCAAAATTAACCCAAAGTTAATCACAACAGCGCAGCAGCAGCTGCTACCTCTTGAGCATTGTGTTGGTTTTCCCTGAAGAGGAAGGGATGATGCAGCAAAGTAGCATAAGTATTTCCCTCAGTTTATGAGAACCAAGGTATCAATACAGTAGGAGGCTACGCGCGAGTCCCTCGCACCTGCACAAAACAAATAAATCCTCGCAACCAACACAAATAGGGGTTGTCAATCCCTATAAGGCCACTTACGAGAGTGAGATCTGATAGATATGATAAGATAATATTTTTGGTATTTTTATGATAAAAGATGCAAAGTAAAATAAAGGCAAAGTAAATAGCAAAGGAAATAACTAAGTAGTAGGAGATCAATATGATAAAGATAGACCCGGGGGCCATAGGTTTCACTAGTGGCTTCTCTCGAGAGCATAAGTATTCTACGGTGGGTGAACAAATTACTGTTGAGCAATTGACAGAATTGAGCATAGTTATGAGAATATCTAGGTATGATCATGTATATAGGCATCACGTCCGAGACAAGTAGACCGACTCCTGCCTGCATCTAGTACTATTACTCCACTCATCGACCGCTATCCAGCATGTATCTAGAGTATTAAGTTAAAAACAGAGTAACGCCTTAAGCAAGATGACATGATGTAGAGGGATAGACTCATGCAATATGAAGAAAACCCCATCTTGTTATCCTCGATGGCAACAATACAATACGTGCCTTTTTGCCCTTACTGTCACCGGGAAAGGACACTATAAGATTGAACCCAAAGCTAAGCACTTCTCCCATTGCAAGAAAGATCAATCTAGTAGGCCAAACCAAACTGATAATTCGAAGAGACTTGCTAAGATAACCAATCACACATAAAAGAATTCAGAGAAGATTCAAATATTATTCATAGATAGACTTGATCATAAACCTACAATTAATCAGTCTCAACAAACACAACGCAAAAAGAAGATTACATCGAATAGTTCTCCACAAGAGAGGGGGAGAACATTGTATTGAGATCCAAAAAGAGAGAAGAAGCCATCTAGCTACTAACTATGCACCCGTAGGTCTGAGGTGAACTACTCACACTTCATCGGAGGGGCTATGGTGTTGATTTAGAAGCCCTCCGTGATCGATGCCCCCTCCGGCGAAGCTCCGGAACAGGCCCCAAGATGGGATCTCATGGATACAGAAAGTTACGGTGGTGGAATTAGGGTTTTGGCTCCCTTTTTGATCGTTTGGGGGTACGTGGATATATATAGGAGGAAGGAGTACGTCGGTGGAGCAACATGGGGCCCACGAGGGTGGAGGGCGCGCTTGGCGGGGGTGGGCGCGCCTCCCTACCTCATGGCCTCCTGTTTCTTTTCTTGACGTAGGGTCCAAGTCTCCCGGGTCTTGTTCGTTGAGAAAATCACGTTCCCGAAGGTTTCATTCCGTTTGGACTCCGTTTGATATTCCTTTTCTTCGAAACCCTAAAACAGGCAAAAAACAGCAATTCTGGGTTGGGCCTCCGGTTAATAGGTTAGTCCCAAAAATAATATAAAAGTGGATAATAAAGCCCAATAATGTCCAAAATAGTAGATAATATAGCATGGAGCAATCAAAAATTATAGATACGTTGGAGAAGTATCAAGCATCCCCAAGCTTAATTCCTGCTCGTCCTTGAGTAGGTAAATGATAAAAACATAATTTTTGATGTGGTGTGCTACTTGGCATGATTTTAATGTAATTCTTCTTAATTGTGGTATGAATATTCAGATCCGAAAGATTCAAGACAAAAGTTCATATTGACATAAAAATAATAATACTTCAAGCATACTAACTAAGCAATTATGTCTTCTGAAAATAACATGGCCAAACAAAGTTCATCCCTACAAAATCATATGGTTTAGTCTTGTTTCATTTTCGTCACACAAGAATGCTCTCGTCATGCACAATCCCGATGACAAGCCAAGCAATTGTTTCATACTTTAGTAATCTCAAACCTATAAACTTTCACGCAATATATGAGCGCGAGCCATGGACATAGCACTATAGGTGGAATAGAATATAATAAGGGGGGTTATGTGGAGAAGACAAAAAGGAGAAAGTCTCACATCAACGAGGCTAATCAACGGGCTATGGAGATGCCCATCGATTGATGTTAATGCAAGGAGTAGGGATTGCCATGCAACGGATGCACTAGAGCTCTAAATGTATGAAAGCTCAACAAAAGAAACTAGTGGGTGTGCATCCAACTTGCTTGCTCATGAAGACCTAGGGCACTTGAGGAGGCCCATTGTTGGAATACACAAGCCAAGTTCTATAATGAAAAATTCCCACTAGTATATGAAAGTGACAAAACAAGAGACTCTCTAACATGAAGATTATGGTGCTACTTTGAAGCACAAGTGTGGCAAAGTATAGTAACATTTTCTCTCATTTTTTGGGGGCTTTCTCTTTTTTATGGCCTTTCTCTTTTTTGGGCCTTTTCTTTTTTATGGCCTTTCTCTTTTTTTTATTCCTCACTTGGGACAATGCTCTAGAAAATGATGATCATCACACTTCTATTTATTTACAACTCAATTATTACAACTCGATACTAGAACAAAAGATGACTCTATATGAATGCCTCTGGCGGTGTACCGGGATATGAAATGGACCAAGAGTGACATGTATGAAAGAATTATGAACGGTGTCTTTGCCACAAATACTATGTCAACTACATGATCATGCTAAGCAATATGACAATGATGAACGGAATGATGGAAAGTTGCATGGCAATATATCTAGGAATGGCTATGGAAATTCCATAATAGGTAGGTATGGTGGCTGTTTTGAGGAAGATATAATGAGGTTTATGTGTGAAAGAGCGTATCATATCACGGGGTTTGGATGCACCGGCAAAGTTTGCGCCAACTCTCAATGTGAGAAAGGGTAATGCATGGTACCGAAGAGGCTAGGAAGGATGGAAGGGTGAGAGTGCGTATAATCCATGGACTCAACATTAGCCATAAAGAACTCACATACTTATTGCAAAAATCTACAAGTCATCAAAAACCTCGGTACTACGCGCATGCTCCTAGGGGGATAGATTGGTAGGAAAAGACCATCGCTCATCCCCGACCGCCACTCATAAGGAGGACAATCAAATAACACCTCATGTTTCAAATTTGTTGCATAAAGTATACCATACGTGCATGCTACGGGACTTGCAAACTTCAACACAAGCATTTCTCAATTTCACAACTATTCAACTAGCACGACTTTGATATTATTACCTCCATATCTCAAAACAATCATCAAGCATCAAACTTCTCTTAGTATTCAAAACACTCTTAAGAAAATTTTACTAACTTTGAATACCTAGAATATTAGGATTTTAAACAAATTACCATGCTATTAAGACTCTCAAAATAATCTAAGTGAAGCATGAGAGATCAATAGTTTCTATAAAACAAATCCACCACCGTGCTCTAAAAGATATAAGTGAGGTACTAGAGCAAAACTATATAACTCAAAAGATATAAGCGAAGCACATAGAGTATTCTAATAAATTCCAAATCATGTATGTCTCTCTCAAAAGGTGTGTACAGAAAGGATGATTGTGGTAAACTAAAAATCAAAGACTCAAATAATACAAGACGCTCCAAGCAAAACACATATCATGTGGCGAATAAAAATATAGCTCCAAGTAAAGTTACGATAGAAGTAGACGAAAGAGGGGATGCCTTCCGGGGCATCCCCAAGCTTTGGCTTTTAGGTGTCCTTAGATTATCTTGGGGGTGCCATGGGCATCCCCAAGCTTAGGCTCTTGCCACTCCTTGTTCCATAATCCATCAAATCTTTACCCAAAACTTGAAAACTTCACAACACAAAACTTAAAGTAGAAAATCTCGTGAGCTCCGTTAGCGAAAGAAAATAAAAGACCACTTCAAGATACTGTAATGAACTCATTATTTATTTATATTGGTGTTGTACCTACTGTATTCCAACTTCTCTATAGTTTATAAACTATTTTACTAGCCATAGATTCATCAAAAATGAGCAAACAACACACGAAAAACAGAATCTGTCAAAAACAGAACAGTCTGTTGTAATCTGTAGCTAGCGCAAGATCTGGAACCCCAAAAATTCTAAAATAAATTGCTGGACATGAGGAATTTATCTATTAATCATATGCAAAAATAATTAACTAAATATCACTTTCCAAATAAAAATTACAGCAGTTCTTGTCAGCGCTAAAGTTTCTGTTTTTTACAGAAAATTCAACAAGACTTTCCCCAAGTCTTCCCTACGGTTCTACTTGGCACGAACACTAATTAAACACAAAAAACACAACCAAAACAGAGGCTAGTAAATTATTTATTACTAAACAGGAGCAAAAAGCAAGGAATAAAAATAAAATTGGGTTGCCTCCCAACAAGCGCTATCGTTTAACGCCCCTAGCTAGGCATAACAATCAAGAATAGATCTAGGTATTGCCATCTTTGGTAGGCAATCCATAAGTGGCTCTCATAATAGATTCATAAGGTAATTTAATTTTATTTCTAGGAAAGTGTTCCATGCCTTTCCTTAATGGAAATTGGAATGTAATATTTCCTTCCTTCATATCAATAATTGCACCAATCGTTCTAAGGAAAGGTCTACCAAGAATAATAGGACATGAAGGATTGCAATCTATGTCAAGAACAATAAAATCTACGGGCACATAATTCCTATTTGCAACAATAAGAACATCATTAATTCTTCCATAGGTTTCTTAATAGTGGAATCCGCAAGGTGCAAGTTTAGAGAGCAATCATCAAAACCACGGAAACCTAACAAATCACGCAAAGTCTTTGGAATCGTGGAAACACTAGCACCCAAATCACATAAAGCATAACATTCATGATCTTTAATTTTAATTTTAATAGTTGGTTCCCACTCATCATAAAGTTTTCTAGGGATAGAAACTTCCAATTCAAGTTTTTCTTCATAAGATTGCATCAAGTCATCAACGATATGTTTAGCAAACGCTTTATTTTGACTATAAGCGTGAGGAGAATTTAGCACGGATTGCAACAAGGAAATACAATCAATCAAAGAGCAATTTTCATAGTTAAATTCCTTGAAATCAATAATAGTGGGTTTAGCAACATCTAGGGTTTTAATTTCTTCAATCCCACTTTTATCAATTTTAGCATCAAGATCAACAAATTCCAAATTCTTGGAACGCCTTCTAGGTAAAGGTGGATCATATTCAGTCCCATCATTATCAAGATTCATATTGCAAAACAAAGATTTAATAGGGGACACATCAATAACTTTTAGATCTTCATCTTTATTTTCATAGGAACTAGAAGAACACGCTCTTATAAAGGCATCTTTCTTAGCATGCATCCTAGCGGTTCTTTCTTTGCACTCATCAATGGAAGTTCTCATGGCTTTGAGAGACTCATTGATATCATTCTTAGGTGGAATAGATATAAGTTTCAAAGAATCAACATCAAGAGCAATTTTATCAATGTTCCTAGCCAAATCATCAATCTTAAGTAATTTTTCTTCAATCATAGAATTAAAATTCTTTTGTGAATTAATAAATTCTTTAATATTAGATTCAAAATCAGAGGGCATCTTATTATAATTTCCATAAGAATTGTTGTAGGAATTACCATAATTATTAGAGGGATTACTAGGATAAGGCCTAGGGTTGAAATTTCCTCTATACGCGTTGTTACCAAAATTGGTCCTACCAACAAAATTCACATCCATAGATTCATTATTATTCTCAATCAAAGTAGACAAGGGCATATCATTAGGATCAGAAGAAACATTCTTATTAGCAAATAATTTCATAAGTTCATCCATCTTTCCACTCAAAACATTAATTTCTTCTATCGCATGCACCTTTTTATTAGTAGATCTTTCAGTATGCCATTGAGAATAATTAACCATAATACTACCTAGGAGTTTAGTAGCTTCTCCTAAAGTGATTTCCATAAAAGTGCCTCCCGCGGCTGAATCTAAAAGATTTCTAGAAGCAAAATTCAATCCGGCATAAAAATTCTGAACAATCATCCACAAATTTAAGCCATGAGTAGGGAAATTACGTATCATTAATTTCATTCTCTCCCAAGCTTGTGCAACATGTTCATGATCAAGTTGCTTAAAATTATCGTTTCTAAGAGAGATGATCTTAGCGGGAGGAAAATACTTAGAGATAAAAGCATCTTTGCACTTGTTCCATGAATCAATACTATTTTTAGGCAAAGACGAAAACCAAGCTTTAGCACAATCTCTAAGCGAAAAAGGAAATAGCTTCAATTTAACAATATCATTATCCACATCTTTCTTCTTTTGCATGTCACACAAATCAACGAAGCTATTTAGATGGGTAGCAACATCTTCACTAGGAAGGCCGGAAAACAGATCTTTCATGACAAGATTCAGCAAGGCAACATTAATTTCACAAGATTCAGCATCGGTAAGAGGAGCAATCGGAGTGCTAATAAAATCATTGTTGTTGGTATTGGTGAAGTCACACAATTTAGTATTATCTTGAGACATCGTGACAAGCAAGCAAACTAACACACAAGCAAACAAAAAGCAAGCGGGCAAAAAGAGGTAAATAGGGAAAGAGAGGGAGGATAGAGAGAGAGAGAGAGGGCGAATAAAATGGCAAGGGTGAAGTGGGGGAGAGGAAAACGAGAGGAAAATGGCAAATAATGTAATGCGGGAGATAAGGGTATGTGATGGGTACTTGGTATGTTGACTTTTGCGTAGACCTCCCCGGCAACGGCGCCAGAAATCCTTCTTGCTACCTCTTGAGCACTGCGTTGGTTTTCCCCGAAGAGGAAGGGATGATGCAGCAAAGTAGCATAAGTATTTACCTCAGTTTTTGAGAACCAAGGTATCAATCCAGTAGGAGGCTACGCGCGAGTCCCTCGCACCTGCACAAAACAAATAAATCCTCGCAACCAACGCAAATAGGGGTTGTCAATCCCTATAAGGCCACTTACGAGAGTGAGATCTGATAGATATGATAAGATAATATTTTTGGTATTTTTATTATAAAAGATGCAAAGTAAAATAAAGGCAAAGTAAATAGCAAAGGAAATAACTAAGTAGTAGGAGATCAATATGATAAAGATAGACCCGGGGGCCATAGGTTTCACTAGTGGCTTCTCTCGAGAGCATAATTATTCTACAGTGGGTGAACAAATTACTGTTGATCAATTGACAGAATTGATCATATTTATGAAAATATCTAGGTATGATCATGTATATAGGCATCACGTCCGAGACAAGTAGACCGACTCCTGCCTGCATCTACTACTATTACTCCACTCATCGACCGCTATCCAGCATGCATCTAGAGTATTAAGTTAAAAACAGAGTAACGCCTTAAGCAAGATGGCATGATGTAGAGGGATATACTCATGCAATATGAAGAAAACCCCATCTTTTTATCCTCGATGGCAACAATACAATACATGCCTTGCTGCCCTTACTGTCACCGGGAAAGGACACCGCAAGATTGAGCCCAAAGCTAAGCACTTCTCCCATTGCAAGAAAGATCAATCTAGTAGGCCAAACCAAACTGATAATTCGAAGAGACTTGCAAAGATAACCAATCATACATAAAAGAATTCAGAGAAGATTCAAATATTATTCATAGATAGACTTGATCATAAACCCACAATTCATCGATCTCAACAAACACACCACAAAAAGAAGATTACATCGAATAGTTCTCCACAAGAGAGGGGGAGAACATTGTATTGAGATCCAAAAAGAGATAAGAAGCCATCTAGCTACTAACTATGGACCCGTAGGTCTGAGGTGAACTACTCACACTTCATCGGAGGGGCTATGGTGTTGATGTAGAAGCTCTCCGTGATTGATGCCCCCTCCGGCGGAGCTCCGGAACAGGCCCCAAGATGGGATCTCATGGATACAGAAAGTTAGGCGGTGGAATTAGGGTTTTGGCTCCCTTTTTGATCGTTTGGGGGTACGTGGATATATATAGGAGGAAGGAGTACGTCGGTGGAGCAACAGGGGGGCCACGAGGGTGGAGGGCGCGCCTAGTGGGGGTGGGCGCGCCCCCTACCTCGTGGCCTCCTGTTTCTTTTCTTGACATAGGGTCCAAGTCTCCCGGGTCTTGTTCGTTGAGAAAATCACATTCCCGAAGGTTTTATTCCGTTTGGACTCCGTTTGATATTCCTTTTCTTCGAAACCCTAAAACAGGCAAAAAACAGCAATTCTGGGCTGGGCCTCCGGTTAATAGGTTAGTCCCAAAAATAATATAAAAGTGGATAATAAAGCCCAATAATGTCCAATACAATAGATAATATAGCATGGAGCAATCAAAAATTATAGATACGTTGGAGACGTATCAGCAGCAAATCCCCGATCAAGGACCGCAGAATCTCATAATATTGGTGTCCCCCAACCTAGGACCTTTCTCTTGTAACTCTTGATAAAATAATTAATCTCCCATCAAAAAAGAACTCCCGTACACCAGCCGAAGCCAGCCCATTTTGTAGGCGAGGTCATTCCATGGAACGTAAAACAATTGGATACTGACTCTCTCTCTCCTACTTAAACTAAACAATATTTACCTGATTAAATATCTGGCCACTTGGTCACCTAAGATTAAAAAACGATCTAGTAAACGTAACTAGTGCTATGACTATACGTAGGAAATATCGATACCACATGTGCACTTCGTTTCCTAATTGATTTGGGATGTCACGATACTTAGACTGAAATTGCACCAATCATTACCCAGTTTGGTGTATGAAAATTCGGTTTTACCTCCTATGGCTCTACTAACTTGACAGAAAATTTGCCAGACAAATTTATACCATCAAATTTAGCATACGGTGCAACTCCCAGTATTCCTTTGTCATCATTCTTCTCCTCGCAAACAACACTTTGTTTCCTCTACTCTGCGTCGTAGCCAAAGAGCCTCTAGTGGCCACATCATCCCCTCCCTCTTGAAACGAAGCCGTCCTCAGTTTCGTGGTAGCTTTAAGAATTTTGTTTGGAACTGAAATAATAGCATCCACCTTGATAGCATTGGCAAACATTGGTCGCAACACATGTCGTTTACCGTTATTCCAAAATGAATAAGTATTAGACCTCCCATCATGTGTGGCACCACTATCATATGCCATGGCCTGCCCAACAGTAATTGACATGCATCCATTGGCAAAATGTTGCATATAACCATATCAGTATAATCGCCAATAGAAAAATTTATGAGCACCTTGTGGGTAACCTTCAACTTTCCAGTGTGATGCATCGACTCGACACAATGGGGCTGTGGGTGTTTCCACATACGTAATCCTAAAGCATCCACCAATCCCTTGCTGACAACATTTGTGTAGCTTCCACCGTCAATAATCAACTCGCAATTGGTATTGTTAATTTTGCACTTAGACTGAAAAATATTCCAACGCTGCCCCTTATCCTGAATGCGATCCTCTTGCACTCGTTTCACCATTAGTGAAGGATATGACTCAGCAGCTTCAAAACTCGCAACCACATTTTCAGCATCCTTAGATTTTTCACTAGAAGTGTCAGAAACTGCCTCTTCATCACTAGTGGATGCATAGCCATCTATCGTGAGCAACACTCTTTTCTCATTAGGACATTCACGCTTCATGTGTCCCCTTCCTCCACACTTGAAACACTCTATGTCACTAGTGCGGCCGGTCGACTGTGCACTAGAATCTACCATCGACAGTCCTGATTTTGAAGCATCCTTTTGCACGGAACCAAGAGAGCAATTTGATGATGTCGCCCTGGAGCTAGGACCGACATCCTCACTCTTATACTGCGAGCGTCGCCATGTGTTCAAAGTGGTACTGGGAACTGTGTTGACTTGGCACCACTTAATCTGTTGTTCTGCACGCACAGCTTGGTGCACAAGATCTTGTATGTTGTAGTAGACCACTGATACGTCTCCAAGGTATCTATAATTTTTGATTGCTCCATGCTATATTATCTACTGTTTTGGGCAATATTGGGCTTTATTATCCACTTTTATATTATTTTTGGGACTAACCTATTAACCGGAGGCCCAGCCCAGATTTGTTGTTTTATGCCTATTTCAGTGTTTTGAAGAAAAGGAATACCAGACGGAGTCGAAACGGAATGAAATCAACTGGAGAAGTTATTTTTGGAAGGAAATACACCTGATGGACTTGGACCCCATGTCAGAAGATACGGGAGCTGCCCACGAGGGTGGGGGGCGCGCCCCCTGCCTCGTGGGGCCCCCTTCGGTCCACCAACGTACTCCTTTCACCCATATATACCCACGTATCCTAAAACTTCCAGAACAGAGAAATAGATCAGGAGTTCCACCGCCAGAAGCCTCCGTAGCCACCGAAAACCAATCTAGACCCGTTTCGGCACCCTGCCGGAGGGGGGAACCCTCACCGGTGGCCATCTTCATCATCCCGGTGCTCTCCATGACGAGGAGGGAGTAGTTCTCCCTCGGGGCTGAGGGTATGCACCAATAGCTATGTGTTTAATCTCTCTCTCTCGTGCTCTTGAGATGATACGATCTTGATGTATCGCGAGCTTTGCTATTATATTTGGATCCTATGATGTTTCTTCCCCCCTCTTCTCTCTTGTAATGAACTGAGTTTCCCCTTTGAAGTAATCTTATCGGATTGAGTCTTTAAAGACTTGAGAACACTTGATGTATGTCTTGCCGTGGATATTTGTGGTGACAATGGGATATCACGTGATTCACTTGATGTATGTTTTGGTGATCAACTTGCGGGTTCCGCCCATGAACCTATGCATAGGGGTTGGCATATGTTTTCGTCGTGATTCTCTGGTAGAAACTTTGGGGCACCCTTTGAGGTCCTTTGTGTTGGTTGAATAGATGAATCTGAGATTGTGTGATGCATATTGTATAATCATGCCCACGGATACTTGAGGTGACATTGGAGTATCTAGGTGACATTAGGGTTTTGGTTGATTTGTGTCTTAAGGTGTTATTCTAGTACAAACTCTAGGCCTGTTTGTGACACTTATAGGAATAGCCCACCGGATTGATTGGAAAGAATAACTTTGAGGTGGTTTCGTACCCTACCATAATCTCTTCATTCGTTCTCCACTATTAGTGACTTTGGAGTGACTCTTTGTTGCATGTTGAGGGATAGTTTTATGATCCAATTGTTGGGGAACGTAGTAATTTCAAAAAAATTCCTACGCACACGCAAGATCATGGTGATGCATAGCAATGAGAGGGGAGAGTGTGATCTACGTACCCTTGTAGACCGACAGCGGAAGCGTTAGCACAACGCGATTGATGTAGTCGTACGTCTTCACGGCCCGACCGATCAAGCACCGAAACTACGGCACCTCCGAGTTTTAGCACACGTTCAGCTCGATGACGATCCCCGGACTCCGATCCAGCAAAGTGTCGGGGAAGAGTTCCGTCAGCACGACGGCGTGGTGATGATCTTGATGTACTACTGTCGCAGGGCTTCGCCTAAGCACCGCTACAATATTATTGAGGACTATAGTGGAAGGGGGCACCGCACACGGCTAAGAATATGATCACGTGGATCAACTTGTGTGTCTAGGAGTGCCCCTTGCCTCCGTATATAAAGGATCCAAGGGGGGGTGTGGCCGGCCCTAGTAGGAGGCGCGCAGGAGGAGTCCTACTCCTACTGGGAGTAGGACTCCCCTCCCTTTCCTTGTCCAAGTAGGAGAGGGGGAAGGAGAGAAGAAAAAAGGGGGGCGCCGCCCCTCCCTCCGTGTCCAATTCGGACTAGGGGGAGAGGGGGCGCGCGGCCTGCCCTGGCAGCCCTTCCTCTTCTCCACTTTAGGCCCATGAGGCCCATTAACCCCCCGGGGGGTTCCCGTAACCCCCCGGTGCTCCGGTTTTATCCGAAACTTCCCCGGAACACTTCCGGTGTCCGAATATAGCCGTCCAATATATCAATCTTTATGTCTCGACCATTTAGAGACTCCTCATCATGTCCGTGATCACATCCGGGACTCTGAACTAACTTCGGTACATCAAAACTCATAAACTCATAATATAACTGTCATCGAAACCTTAAGCGTGCGGACCCTACGGGTTCGAGAACAATGTAGACATGACTGAGACACGTCTTCGGTCAATAACCAATAGCGGAACCTGGATGCTCATATTGGCTCCTACATATTCTACGAAGATCTTTTATCGGTCAGACCGCATAACAACATACGTTGTTCCCTTTGTCATCGGTATGTTACTTGCCCGAGATTCGATCGTCGGTATCCCATACCTAGTTCAATCTCGTTACCGGCAAGTCTCTTTACTCGTTCCGTAATACATCATCTCACAACTAACTCATTAGTTGCAATGCTTGCAAGGCTTATGTGATGTGCATTACCGAGAGGGCCCAGAGATACCTCTCCGACAATCTGAGTGACAAATCCTAATTTCGAAATACGCCAACCCAACATGTACCTTTGGAGACACCTGTAGAGCTCCTTTATAATCACCCAGTTACGTTGTGACGTTTGGTAGCACACAAAGTGTTCCTCCGGCAAACGGGAGTTGCATAATCTCATAGTCATAGGAACATGTATAAGTCATGAAGAAAGCAATAGCAACATACTAAACGATCGGGTGCTAAGCTAATGGAATGGGTCATGTCAATCAGATCATTCACCTAATGATGTGATCCCATTAATCAAATAACAACTCTTTGTTTATGGTTAGGAAACATAACCATCTTTGATTAACGAGCTAGTCAAGTAGAGGCATACTAGTGACACTTTGTTTGTCTATGTATTCACACATGTATTATGTTTCCGGTTAATACAATTCTAGCATGAATAATAAACATTTATCATGATATAAGGAAATAAATAATAACTTTATTATTGCCTCTACGGCATATTTCCTTCAGTCTCCCACTTGCACTAGAGTCAATAATCTAGTTCACATCGCCATGTGATTTAACAACAATAGTTCACATCACCATGTGATTAACACCCATAGTTCACATCGATATGTGATCAAAACCCAAAGGGTTTACTGGAGTCAGTAATCTAGTTCACATCACTATGTGATTAACACCCAAAGAGTACTAAGGTGTGATCATGTTTTGCTTGTGAGATAATTTTAGTCAACGGGTCTGTCACATTCAGATCCGTAAGTATTTTGCGAATTTCTATGTCAACAATGCTCTGCACGGAGCTACTCTAGCTTATTGCTCCCACTTTCAACATGTATCTAGATCGAGACTTAGAGTCATCCAGATCTGTGTCAAAACTTGCATTGACGTAACTTTTTACGACGAACCTTTTTGTCACCTCCATAATTGAGAAATATTTCCTTATTCCACTAAGGATAATTTTGACCGCTGTCCAGTGATCTACTCTTAGATCACTATTGTACTCCCTTGCTTAACATAGTGTAGGGTATACAATAGATCTGGTACACATCATGGCATACTTTATAGAACCTATGGCTGAGGCATAGGGAATGACTTTCATTCTATTTCTATCTTCTGCCGTGGTCGGGCTTTGAGTCTTACTCAATTTCACACTTTGCAACACAGGCAAGAACTCTTTCTTTGACTGTTCCATTTTGAACTACTTCAAAATCTTGTCAAGGTATGTACTCATTGAAAAAACTTATCAAGCGTCTTGATCTATCTCTATAGATCTTGATGCTCAATATGTAAGCAGCTTTACCGAGGTCTTTCTTTGAAGAACTCCTTTCAAATATTCCTTTATGCTATCCAGAAATTCTATATCATTTCCAATAGTAATATGTTATCCACATATAATATCAGAAATGCTACAGAGCTCCCACTCACTTTCTTGTAAATACAGGCTTCTCCAAAAGTCTGTATAAAGCCAAATGCTTTGATCACACTATCAAAGCGTTTATTCCAACTCCGAGAGGCTTGCACCAGTCCATAAATGGATCGGTGGAGCTTGCACACTTTGTTAGCTTCCTTTGGATCGACAAAACCTTCTGGTTGCATCATATACAACTCTTCTTCCAGAAATCCATTCAGGAATGCAGTTTTGACATCCATCTGCCAAATTTCATAATCATAAAATGCGGCAATTGCTAACATGATTCGGACAGACTTAAGCATCGATACGGGTGAGAAGGTCTCATCGTAGTCAGTCCCTTGAACTTGCCGAAAACCTTTTGCGACAAGTCGAGCTTTGTAGACAGTAATATTACCGTCAGCGTCAGTCTTCTTCTTGAAGATCCATTTATTCTCAATTGCTTGCCGATCATCGGGCAAGTCAACCAAAGTCCATACTTTGTTCTCATACATGGATCCCATCTCAGATTTCATGGCTTCAAGCCATTTTGTGGAATCTGGGCTCATCATCGCTTCCTCATAGTTCACAAGTTCATCATGGTCTAGTAACATGACTTCCAGAACAGGATTACTGTACCACTCTGGTGCGGATCTCACTCTGGTTTACCTACGAGATTTGGTAGTAACTTGATCTGAAGTTACATGATCATCATCATTAGCTTCCTCACTAATTGGTGTAGTAGTCACAGGAACAGATTTCTGTGATGAACTACTTTCCAATAAGGGAGCAGGTACAGTTACCTCATCAAGTTCTACTTTCCTCCCACTCACTTCTTTCGAGAGAAACTCCTTCTCTAGAAAAACTCTGAATTTAGCAACAAAAGTCTTGCCTTCGGATTTGTGATAGAAGGTGTACCCAACAGTATCCTTTGGGTACCCTATGAAGACATATTTCTCTGATTTGGGTTTGAGCTTATCAGGATGAAACTTTTTCATATAAGCATCACAATCCCAAACTTTAAGAAACGACAACTTTGGTTTCTTGCCAAACCACAGTTCAGATTGTGTCATCTCAACGGACTTAGATGGTGCCCTTTTAAATGTGAATGCAACTGTCTTTAATGCATAACCCCAAAACGATAGTGGTAGATCGATAAGAGACATCATAGATCGCACCATATCTAATAAAGTACGGTTATAATGTTCGGACACACCATTATGCTGTGGTGTTCCAGGTGGCGTGAGTAGTAAAACTATTTCATATTGTTTTAACTGAAGGCCAAACTTGTAACTCAAATATTTTACCTCTACGATCATATCGTAGAAACTTTTATTTTCTTGTTACGATGATTCTCCACTTCACTTTGAAATTCTTTGAACTTTTCAAATATTTCAGACTTGTGTTTCATTAAGTAGATATACCCATATCTTCTCAAATCATCTGTGAAGGTCAGAAAATAATGATACCCACCGCGAGCCTTAACACTCATCGGATCTCATACATCAGTATGTATTATTTCCAATAAGTCAGTTGCTCGCTCCATAGTTCCGGAGAACGACATTTTAGTCATCTTGCCCATGAGGCATGGTTCACAAGCATCAACTGATTGATAATCAAGTGATTCCAAAAACCCATTAGCATGGAGTTTCTTCATGCGCTTTACACCAATATGACCTAAACGGCAGTGCCACAAATAAGTTGCACTATCATTATTAACTTTGCATCTTTTTGGTTTCAATATTATGATTATGTGTATCACTACGATCGAGATCCAACGAACTATTTTCATTGGGTGTGTAACCATATAAGGTTTTATTCATGTAAACAGAACAACAATTTATTCTCTTACTTAAATGAATAACCGTATTACAATAAACATGATCAAATCATATTCATGCTCAACGCAAACACCAAATAACACTTATTCAGGTTCAACACTAATCCCGAAAGTATAGGGAGTGTGCGATGATGATCATATCAATCTTGGAACCACTTCCAACACACATCGTCACTTCACCCTTAACTAGTCTCTGTTTATTCTGCAACTCCCGTTTCGAGTTACTAATCTTAGCAACTGAACTAGTATCAAATACTGAGGGGTTGTTATAAACACTAGTAAAGTACACATCAATAACATGTATATCAAATATACTTATGTTCACTTTGCCATCCTTCTTATCTGCCAATCACTTGGGGTAGTTCCGCTTCCAGCGACCAGTCCCTTTGCAGTAGAAACACTTAGTCTCAGGCTTAGGACCAGACTTGGGCTTCTTCACTTGAGCAGCAACTTGCTTGCTGTTCTTCTTGAAGTTCCCCTTCTTCCCTCTGCCCTTTTCTTGAAACTAGTGGTCTTGTCTACCATCAACACTTGATGTTTTTCTCGATTTCTACCTTCGTCAATTTCCGCATTACGAAGAGCTTGGGAATCGTTTCCGTTATCCCTTGCATATCATAGTTCATCACGAAGTTCTACTAACTTGGTGATGGTGACTAGAGAATTCTGTCAATCACTATCTTATCTGGAAGATTAACTCCCACTTGATTCAAGCGATTGTAGTACTCAGACAATCTGAGCACATGCTCACTAGTTGAGCGATTCTCCTCCATCTTTTAGCTATAGAACTTGTTGGAGACTTCATATCTCTCAACTCGGGTATTTGCTTGAAATATTAACTTCAACTCCTGGAACATCTCATATGCTCCATGACGTTCAAAACGTCTTTGAAGTCCCGATTCTAAGCCATTAAGCATGGTGCACTAAACTATCAAGTAGTCATCATATTGAGCTAGCCAAACGTTCATAACGTTTGCATCTGCTCCTGCAATAGGTCCGTCACCTAGCGCTGCATCAAGGACATAATTCTTCTGTGCAGCAATGAGGATAAACCTCAGATCACGGATCCAATCCGCATCATTGCTACTAACATCTTTCAACACAATTTTCTCTAGGAGCATATCAAAATAAACACAGGGAAGCAACAACGCGAGCTATTGATCTACAACATAATTTGCAAAATACTACTAGGACTAAGTTCATGATAAATTTAAGTTCAATTAATCATATTACTTAAGAACCCCCACTTAGATAGACATCCCTCTAATCCTCTAAGTGATTACGTGATCCAAATCAACTAAACCATGTCCGATCATCACGTGAGATGGAGTAGTTTAATTGGTGAACATCGCTATGTTGATCATATCTTCTATATGATTCATGCTCGACCTTTCGGTCTCCGTGTTCCGAGGCCATATCTGTATATGCTTGGCTCGTCAAGTATAACCTGAGTATTCTGTGTGTGCAACTGTTTTGCACCCATTGTATTTGAACGTAGAGCCTATCACACCCGATCATCACATGGTGTCTCAGCACGAAGAACTTTTGCAATGGTGCATACTCAGGGAGAACACTTCTTGATAATTAGTGAGAGATCATCTTATAATGCTACCGTCAATCAAAGCAAGATAAGATGCATAAAATATAAACATCACATGCAATCAATATAAGTGATATGATATGGCCACCATCATCTTGTGCTTGTGATCTCCATCTTCGAAGCACCGTCATGATCACCATCGTCACCGACGCGACACCTTGATCTCCATCGTAGCATCATTGTCGTCTCGCCAATCTTATGCTTCCACGACTATCGCTACCGCTTAGTGATAAAGTAAAGCATTATAGCGCGATTGCATTGCATACAATAAAGCGACAACCATATGGCTCCTGCCAGTTGCCGATAACTCGGTTACAAAACATGATCATCTCATACAATAAAATTTAGCATCATGTCTTGACCATATCACATCACAACATGCCCTACAAAAACAAGTTAGACGTCCTCTACTTTGTTGTTGCAAGTTTTACGTGGCTGCTACGGGCTTAAGCAAGAACCAATCTTACCTACGCATCAAAACCACAACGATAGTTTGTCAAGTTGGTGCTGTTTTAACCTTCGCAAGGACCGGGCGTAGCCACACTCGGTTCAACTAAAGTTGAAGAAACTGTCACCTGCTAGCCACCTTTGTGCAAAGCACGTCGGGAGAACCGGTCTCGCGTAAGCGTACGCATAATGTCGGTCCGGGCCGCTTCGTCCAACAATACCGCCGAACCAAAGTATGACATGCTGGTAAGCAGTATGACTTATATCGCCCACAACTCACTTGTGTTCTACTCGTGCATATAACATCAACATATAAAACCTAGGCTCAGATGCCACTGTTGGGGAACATAGTAATTTCAAAAAAATTCCTACGCACACGCAAGATCATGGTGATGCATAGCAACGAGAGGGGAGAGTGTGATCTACGTACCCTTGTAGACCGACAGCGGAAGCGTTAGCACAACACGGTTGATGTAGTCGTACGTCTTCACGGCCCGACCGATCAAGCACCGAAACTACGGCACCTCCGAGTTTTAGCACACGTTCAGCTCGATGACGATCCCCGGACTCCGATCCAGCAAAGTGTCGGGGAAGAGTTCCGTCAGCACGACGGCGTGGTGACGATCTTGATGTACTACTGTCGCAGGGCTTCGCCTAAGCACCGCTACAATATTATCGAGGACTATAGTGGAAGGGGGCACCGCACACGGCTAAGAATATGATCACGTGGATCAACTTGTGTGTCTAGGGGTGCCCCTTGCCTCCGTATATAAAGGATCCAAGGGGGGGGTGCGGCCGGCCCTAGTAGGAGGCGCGCAGGAGGAGTCCTACTCATACCGGGAGTAGGACTCCCCTCCCTTTCCTTGTCCAAGTAGGAGAGGGGGAAGGAGAGAAGAAAAAAAGGGGGGGCGCCGCCCCTCCCTCCTTGTCCAATTCGGACTAGGGGGAGAGGGGGCGCGCGGCCTGCCCTGACAGCCCTTCCTCTTCTCCACTTTAGGCCCATGAGGCCCATTAACCCCCCGGGGGGTTCCGGTAACCCCCCGGTGCTTTGGTTTTATCCGAAACTTCCCCGGAACACTTCCGGTGTCCGAATATAGCCGTCCAATATATCAATCTTTATTTCTTGACCATTTCGAGACTCCTCGTCATGTCCGTGATCACATCTGGGACTCTGAACTAACTTCGGTACATCAAAACTCATAAACTCATAATATAACTGTCATCGAAACCTTAAGCGTGCGGACCCTACGGGTTCGAGAACAATGTATACATGACCGAGACACGTCTCCGGTCAATAACCAATAGCGGAACCTGGATGCTCATATTGGCTCCTACATATTCTACGAAGATCTTTTATCGGTCAGACCGCAAACAACATATGTTGTTCCCTTTGTCATCGGTATGTTACTTGCCCGAGATTCGATCGTCGGTATCCCATACCTAGTTCAATCTCGTTACCGGCAAGTCTCTTTACTCGTTCCGTAATACATCATCTCACAACTAACTCATTAGTTGCAATGCTTGCAAGGCTTATGTGATGTGCATTACCGAGAGGGCCCAGAGATACCTCTCCGACAATCGGAGTGACAAATCCTAATCTCGAAATACGCCAACCCAACATGTACCTATGGAGACACCTGTAGAGCTCCTTTATAATCACCCAGTTACGTTGTGACGTTTGGTAGCACACAAAGTGTTCCTCCGGCAAACGGGAGTTGCATAATCTCATAGTCATAGGAACATGTATAAGTCATGAAGAAAGCAATAGCAACATACTAAACGATCGGGTGCTAAGCTAATGGAATGGGTCATGTCAATCAGATCATTCACCTTATGATGTGATCCCGTTAATCAAATAACAACTCTTTGTTTATGGTTAGGAAACATAACCATCTTTGATTAACGAGCTAGTCAAGTAGAGGCATACTAGTGACACTTTGTTTGTCTATGTATTCACACATGTATTATGTTTCCGGTTAATACAATCCTAGCATGAATAATAAACATTTATCATGATATAAGGAAATAAATAATAACTTTATTATTGCCTCTAGGGCATATTTCCTTCACCAATTATGTTAGTATTGTTGAGGGAACTTGCACTAGCGAAAGTATGAACCCTAGGCCTTATTTCCTAGCATTGCAATACCGTTTACGCTCACTTTTATCATTCGTTACCTTGCTGATTTTATATTTTTAGATTACAAATACCTTTATCTACTATCCATATACCACTTGTATCACCATCTCTTCGCCGAACTAGTGCACCTATACAATTTACCATTGTATTGGGTGTGTTGGGGACACAAGAGACTCTTTGTTATTTGGTTGCAGGGTTGCTTGAGAGAGACCATCTTCATCCTACGCCTCCTACGAATTGATAAATCTTAGGTCATTCACTTGAGGGAAACTTTCTACTATCCTACAAACCTCTGCACTTGGAGGCCCAACAACGTCTACAAGAAGAAGGTTGTGTAGTAGACATCAAGCTCTTTTCTGGCGCCGTTGCCGGGGAGGTGAGTGCTTGAAGGTATATCTTTAGATCTTGCAATCGAGTCTTTTAGTTTCTTGTTTTATCACTAGTTTAGTTTATAAAAGCAAACTACAAAAAATGGAATTGAGTTTGTCTCATACGCTTCACCTTTTTAATATCTTTCATGAGTATGATGGAAAGGATAATTGTGCTCAAGTGCTAGAAGGAGAAATCTATAAAATGTTTGGCACTAAATATTTGAATGATGAGCATGATTGCAATGTTGTTAGTATGAATTCCTTGAATATCCATGATGCTAATGATATGCAAAGCCACAAGCTTGGGGAAGCTATGTTTGATGAAGATGATATTTTTTGTCCCCCAAGTTTTGATGAGCAAATTTATTATGTTGAAAGCATGCCTCCTATCTATGATGATTATTGTGATGACACGTATGCTTTAAAGAACAATAATAACCATGAAACTTGTCATCTTGATCTTAATTTTCAATCACATGATAGTTATTTTCTTGAGTTTGCTCCCACTATTATTCTTGAGAAGAATTTTGCTTGTGTGGAGAGTAATAAATTTTCTATGCTTGTAGATCATGAAAAGAATGCTTTAGGTGCTGGTTATATTGTGGAATTCATTCATGATGCTACTGAAAATTATTATGAGGGAGGAACATATGCTTGTAGGAATTGCAATAATATCAAGTTTCCTCTCTATGTGCTTAAAATTTTGAAGTTATGCTTGTTTTGCCCTCCTATACTAGTTGATTATTGTTCCCACAAGTTGTTTGCTCACAAAATCCCTATGCATAGGAAGTGGGTTAGACTTAAATGTGCTAGTAATATTCTTCATGATGCTCTCTTTATGTTTTAATTCTTATCCTTTATGTGAGCATCATTGAAATCATCATGCCTAGCTAGGGGCATTAAACGATAGCGCTTGTCGGGAGGCAACCCAACTTTATTTTTGTTCCTGTTTAGTAATAAATAATTCATCTAGCCTCTGTTTAGATGTGGTTTTATGCTTTTAGTTAGTGTTTGTGCCAAGTAGAACCTTTGGGAAGACTTGGGGGAAAGTCTTGTTGATCATGCTGTCAAAAACAGAAACTTTAGCGCTCACGAGAACTGCTTCCATTTTTATTTGGAGAGTTATATTTAGTTAATTATTTTTGCAGATGATTAATATATAAATTACGCAGGTCCAGTAATTTATTTGAGAATTTTATGAGTTCAGAAGTATACGTTTGATCCAGATTACTACAGACTGTTCTGTTTTTGACAGATTCTGTTTTTCATGTGTTGTTTACTTATTTTGATGAATCTATGGCTAGTAAAAGAGTTTATAAACCATAGAGAAGTTGGAATAAAGTAGGTTTAACACCAATCTAAATAAATAATGAGTTCATTACAGTACCTTGAAGTGGTGATTTATTTTCTTATACTAAGGGAGCTTACGAGTTTTCTGTTAAGTTTTGTGTTGTGAAGTTTTCAAGTTTTGGGTAAGGATCCGATGGACTATGGAATAAGGAGTGGCAAGAGCCTAAGCTTGGGGATGCCCAAGGCACCCCAAGGTAATATTCAAGGACAACCAAAAGCCTAAGCTTGGTGATGCCCCGGAAGGTATCCCCTCTTTCGTCTTCGTTCATCGGTAACTTTACTTCGAGCTATATTTTTATTCACCACATGATATGTGTTTTGCTTGGAGCGTCAATTTATTTTGTTAAGATTTTCTTGCTGTTATTTAGAACAATGTTTTGCATCTTTTATTTCAATAAAAGTGGCATTGATAGCCTTTACTATGCCTATTTTAGAAGTCCACATGTTGCTGTTTGAAAACACAAAGTTTACCGCTGTTGCAGTAATTCCCTAGAAAAGTCAGAATGTGATAAAATGTTGAAATATTTTGCATATTAAGCTCTGATAAATTTACTACAGTGGGAATTTACTTTCGTAATTTTTGGAGTTAGGTAAGTATGGATGTTGCAGCATTCTTTACAGACTATCCTGTTTAGGCAGATTGCTGTTATGTTTGCTTCTTTAATGATTCTATTTGAGGATAGGACTATTAAATATGCAGAGGCATTTAGTATGCAATGTTGAATAATAATTTTAGTGGTTTTCTACAGTAGAGTATGATAAGGTTTTTGCAATGGTTTATACTAACCTATCTCAGGAGTCCTTGTTGAGTTTTGTGTGGATGAAGCTTCTGAGATTTAGGGAGACCGTGATATGAGAGGAATTAAGGAGACACAAAAGCTCAAGCTTGGGGATGCCCAAGGCACCCCAAGATAATATTTCAAGAAGTCTCAAGCATCTAAGCTTGGGTATGCCCTGGTTGGCATCCCACCTTTCTTCTTCAACAACTATCGGTTAGTATCGGTTGATCCTAAGTTTTTGCTTCTTCACATGATGTTTGCTATTCTTAGAATGTCATTTTCTTTTGCTTTGCTTGCTGTTTGAATAGAATACCAAGATTTGAAATTATTAAATGTTAGAGAGTCTTCACATAGTTGCATAATTATTCAACTACTCATTGATCTTCACTTATATCCTTCGGAGTAGTTTGTCATTTGCTCTAGTGCTTCACTTATATCTTTTAGAGCACGGTGGTAGTTTTATTTTGAATAAATAGATGAACTCTCATGCTTCACTTAGATTATTTTGAGAGTCTTAATAGCATGGTAATTTGCTTAAAATCCTAATATGCTAGGTATTCAAGAATAATAAAATTCTCTTGTGATACTTGATGATTGTTTTGAATACTAAGAGAAGTTTGATACTTGATGATTGTTTTGATATATGAGGATGGTAATATTAGAGTCATGCTAGTTGAGTAGTTGTGAATTTGAGAAATACTTGTGTTGAAGTTTGTGATTCCCGTAGCATGCACGTATGGTGAACCGTTATGTGATGAAGTCGGATCATGATTTATTTATTGATTGCCTTCCTTATGAGTGGCGGTCGGGGACGAGCAATGGTCTTTTCCTACCAATCTATCCCCCTAGGAGCATGCGCGTAGTACTTTGTTTCGATAACTAATAGATTTTTGCAATAAGTATGTGAGTTCTTTATGACTAATGTTGAGCCATGGATTATACGCACTCTCACCCTTCCACCATTGCTAGCCTCTCTAGTACCGCACAACTTTCGCCGGTACCATAAACCCACCATACACCTTCCTCAAAACAGCCACCATACCTACCTATTATGTCATTTCCATAGCCATTCCGAGATATATTGCCATGCAACTTTCCACCATTCCATTATTATGACACGCTTCATCATTGTCATATTGCTTTGCATGATCATGTAGTCGACATCATATTTGTGGCAAAGCCACCATTGATAATTCTTTCATACATGTCACTCATGAGTCATTGCACATCCCGGTACACCGCCGGAGGCATTCGTATAGAGTCATATCTTGTTCTAAGTATCGAGTTGTAATTCTTGAGTTGTAAGTAAATAAAAGTGTGATGATCATCATTATTAGAGCATTGTCCCAGTGAGGAAAGGATGATGGAGACTATGATTCCCCCACAAGTCAGGATGAGACTCCGGACGAAAAATAAATAAAAGAGGCCAAAGAAGCCCAAATAAAAAAAGAAAGAAAAGAGGCCATAAAAAAGAGAAAAGGCCCAAATAAAAAAATAAAAAAATAAAAATGAGAGAAAAAGAGAGAAGGGACAATGCTACTATCCTTTTACCACACTTGTGCTTCAAAGTAGCACCATGATCTTCATGATAGAGAGTCTCCTATGTTGTCACTTTCATATACTAGTGGGAATCTTTCATTATAGAACTTGGCTTGTATATTCCGATGATGGGCTTCCTCAAAATGCCCTAGGTCTTCGTGAGCAAGCGAGTTGGATGCACACCCACTAGTTTCTTTTGTTGAGCTTTCATATACTTATAGCTTTAGTGCATCCGTTGCATGGCAATCCCTACTCACTCACATTGATATCTATTGATGAGCATCTCCATAGCCCGTTGATACGCCTAGTCGATGTGAGACTATCTTCTCCCTTTTTGTCTTCTCCACAAACACCATTCTATTCCACCTATAGTGCTATATCCATGGCTCACGCTCATATATTGCGTGAAGATTGAAAAAGTTTGAGAACATCAAAAGTACGAAACAATTGCTTGGCTTGCCATTGGGGTTGTGCATGATTTAAATACTTTGTGTGGTGAAGATGGAGCATAGCCAGACTATATGATTTTGTAGGGATAACTTTCTTTGGCCATGTTATTTTGAGAAGACATAATTGCTTTGTTAGTATGCTTGAAGTATTATTATTTTCTATGTCAATATGAACTTTTGTCTTGAATCTTATGGATCTGAATATTCATGCCACAATTAAGAAGAATTACATTGAAATTATGCCAACTAGCATTCCACATCAAAAATTATCTTTTTTATCATTTACCTACTCGAGGGCGAGCATGAATTAAGCTTGGGGATGCTTGATACGTCTCCAACGTATCTATAATTTTTGATTGCTCCATGCTATATTATCTACTGTTTTGGGCAATATTGGGCTTTATTATCCACTTTTATATTATTTTTGGGACTAACCTATTAATCGGAGGCCCAGCCCAGATTTGTTGTTTTATGCCTATTTTAGTGTTTTGAAGAAAAGGAATATCAGACGGAGTCGAAACACAACGAAATCAACTAGAGAAGTTATTTTTGGAAGGAAACACACCTGATGGACTTGGAACCCACGTCAGAAGATACGGGAGCTGCCCACGAGGGTGGGGGGCGCGCCCACCCCCCTAGGGCACGCCCCCTGCCTCGTGGGCCCCCCTTCGATCCATCGACGTACTCTTTTCACCCATATATACCCACGTATCCTAAAACTTCCAGAACAGAGAAATAGATTGGGAGTTCCGCCGCCAGAAGCCTCCGTAGCCACCGAAAACCAATCTAGACCCGTTCCGGCACCCTGCCGGAGGAGGAACCCTTATCGGTGGCCATCTTCATCATCCCGATGCTCTCCATGACAAGGAGGGAGTAGTTCTCCCTCGGGGCTGAGGGTATGTACCAGTAGCTATGTGTTTGATCTCTCTCTCTCTCGTGTTCTTGAGATGATACGATCTTGATGTATCGCGAGCTTTGCTATTATATTTGGATCCTATGATGTTTCTTCCCCCTCTTCTCTCTTGTAATGAATTGAGTTTCCCCTTTGAAGTAATCTTATCGGATTGAGTCTTTAAAGACTTGAGAACACTTGATGTATGTCTTGGCGTGGATATCTGTGGTGACAATGGGATATCACGTGATTCACTTGATGTATGTTTTGGTGATCAACTTGCGGGTTCCACCCATGAACCTATGCATAGGGGTTGGCACATGTTTTCGTCGTGATTCTCTGGTAGAAACTTTGGGGCACCCTTTGAGGTCCTTTGTGTTGGTTGAATAGATGAATCTGAGATTGTGTGATGCATATTGTATAATCATGCCCACGGATACTTGAGGTGACATTGGAGTATCTAGGTGACATTAGGGTTTTGGTTGATTTGTGTCTTAAGGTGTTATTCTAGTACGAACTCTAGGGTCGTTTGTGACACTTATAGGAATAGCCCAACGGATTGATTGGAAAGAATAACTTTGAGGTGGTTTCGTACCCTACCATAATCTCTTCGTTCGTTCTCCGCTATTAGTGACTTTGGAGTGACTCTTTGTTGCATGTTGAGGGATAGTTTTATGATCCAATTATGTTAGTATTGTTGAGGGAACTTGCACTAGCGAAAGTATGAACCCTAGGCCTTGTTTCCTAGCATTGCAATGCCGTTTACGCTCACTTTTATCATTCGTTACCTTGCTGATTTTATATTTTTAGATTACAAATACCTTTATCTACTATCCATATACCACTTGTATCACCATCTCTTCGCCGAACTAGTGCACCTATACAATTTACCATTGTATTGGGTGTGTTGGGGACACAAGAGACTCTTTGTTATTTGGTTGCAGGGTTGCTTGAGAGAGCCCATCTTCATCCCATGCCTCCTACGGATTGATAAACCTTAGGTTATCCACTTGAGGGAAATTTGCTACTGTCCTACAAACCTCTGCACTTGGAGGCCCAACAACGTCTACAAGAAGAAGGTTGTGTAGTAGACATCAACCACCATCTCAACACGATCTTGCACCTCGATTTATCCCGTTAAAGAAACATGCCATGGTCGCCTTTGGATCCTCTGTTGTCCATGTACGTATCATAAGCAATTCCATCTCCTTGTAATATTCATCAACACTCATATTACCTTGAAAGAGCTGCTGCAACTTGTTGTACATATCTATTTTATAGTGCTCAGGAACAAAATGTCGCCTCATGAATTCTTTCATACCTCGCCAAGTTGTCGGGCGATGTCTTGAACGACAAATTTGATTCCACCAAATTAGCGCGTAACCGGTGAACTCAATTCCAGCAAGTTGAACTTTCTTCTCCTCGCTATAATGGTGGGCATAAATTTTTTGATCAACATGCATCTCCCACTCCAAATAGCCTTTTGGTTCGCACTTGCCAGAGAATGAAGGGATTGAAATTTTTATGCACCCAATTCCATCATCCAAAGGCACACGCACAGCTTGACCAACTCGATCGCGCACTCCGCCACGGACGGAAGTTTCAGGAAGAGGCTCATAGTGTCGTGGTCATGGCGCGTACCCACCTGGTCAACACCGTCATCGAGACCATCATCTCCAGCATGAGGTTGTACCGCCAAACGGCGATCATGGACGTCGGCATGTCCGTCGCGAGCCGGTGGTGCATAATGCAGTGGCATAGCCGAAGCAGCCTATGGTAGTGCAAAATTCGTTGCTAGCATATTGATGATGTCTGTCAAACCATCAAACCAAGTGATCAGGACATCTATCATTTTGCCGAGCGCATCATGACATTGCTTGATGTAGTTGCATGTGTGGTCAAAACCATCCCGAATATTTTGAGGAATACCATCCGCGTACACTGGACGCACCACTTCCTCACAATCAGCAGCAGCCTCGCCATCCTTGTTGAGCGAGGTTGACATCTTGATCAACGTCGTACCGTGAACAACCTTAGCTCTGATATCACTTGATATGGGCTCGACTAGATGACGAGTTGCTGGTCGGTCCAATCCTTCATGGTACTTGCAAAACAACAACAAATGGCGGTAGCGACAGTCACAGAAAATAGATAGCAGACATAGAATAAGAATAGGCCTTTGGATCAAGGAAATAGCAAGAAATCAAAGGATTAGACTTGCACCGAAATTAACCCAAAGTTAATCACAACAGCGCAGTAGCAGCAAATCCCCGATCAAGGATCACAAAAATTCATAATATTGGCGTCCCCCAACCTGGGACCTTTCTCTTGTAACTCTTGATAAAATAATCAATCTCCCATCAAAAGAGAACTCCCATACACCAGCTGAAGCCAGCCCATTTTATAGGCGAGGTCATTCCATGGAACCGACTAGGAAACTTAAAACAATTGGATACTGACTCTCTCTCTCTCCTACTTAAACTAAACAAGATTTACCTGATTAAATATCTGGCCACTTGATCACCTAAGATTATAAAAATGAACTAGTAAACGTAACTAGTGCTATGACTCTACGTAGGAAATATCCATACCACATGTGCACTTTGTTTCCTAATTGACTTGGGATGTCACGATACTTGGACTGAAATTGCACCAATCATTACCCAGCTTGGCGTACGAAAATTCGGTTTCACCTCCTCTGGCTCTACTAACCTGACAGAAAAATTGCCAAACAAATTTATATCGTCAAATTTAGCATATGGTGCAACTCCCACTATTCCTTTCTCATCATTCTTCTCCTGCGCAAACAACACTTTGTTTCCTCTACTCCGCGTCGTAGACAAAGAACCTCTAGTGGCCACATCAAGTGCTCTTTGGGTGTTAATCACATAGCGATGTGAACTAGATTACTGACTCTAGTAAACCCTTTGGGTGTTTGTCACATGGCAATGTGAACTATAGGTGTTAATCACATGGTGATGTGAACTACTGGTGTTAAATCACATGGCGATGTGAACTAGATTATTGGCTCTTGTGCAAGTGGGAGACTGAAGGAATATGCCCTAGAGGCAATAATAAAGTTGCTATTTTATATTTCCTTATATCATGATAAATGTTTATTATTAATGCTAGAATTGTATTAACCGGAAACTTGATACATGTGTGGATAAATAGACAAAACACAGTGTCCCTAGTAAGCCTCTACTAGACTAGCTCGTTAATCAAAGATGGTTAAGTTTCCTAACCATAGACATGTGTTGTCATTTGATGAACGGGATCACATCATTAGGAGAATGATGTGATGGACAAGACTCATCCGTTAGCTTAGCATAATGATCGTTAAGTTTATTGCTATTGCTTTCTTCATGTCATATACATATTCCTTTAACTATGACATTATGCAACTCCCGGATACCGGAGGAATACCTTGTGTACTATCAAACGTCATAACGTAACTGGGTGATTATAAAGATGCTCTACAGGTATCTCTGAAGGTGTTTGTTTGGTTGGCATAGATCGAGATTAGGATTTGTCACTCCGAGTATCGGAGAGGTATCTCTGGGCCCTCTCAGTAATCACTATTGCGGGATGCTGCTAACGCGACAGTACGATCAAAGACCCTTCGACGAAACTGTGTGTGATGCCATAATCGCAAACGGTGGTGTAAAAAAACGCCAGAAAAGGTGCAAAATGTTTGCGACGGAGGATGCATCAAACACGGTTCAGATTTTAGTTGCATGTGGGATTGAGGGCATATGGTTCAGTTCAGTTAATCGTTTGCGATGAGGAGGAACAAAAGGAACGAGCAGCCAGATGAAGGTGTGTGCGATGTACATCATACGGTTCACTCGAGTGAACTCTTTGTAATTAGGCAACACAAAAGAAACGATCATCCAGATTAAAGGTGTGTGCGATATATGGCATGCGGTTCACTTGGATGAACTGTTTGCGTTGAGACAAAATAACAGAAGTGGTTCAAATGAACAAGATGTGTGTGATAGGAGGCAAACAGGTTTGTAATCAGAAATGTGTGTGAAGACCAATAACAACACAGACGATTACTGCTAACAAGCCATGTGTGTTGTGAGCAAACGATTGCTGGTATACAATTGTGAGTGATTGATGAAAACATCACCGACGGGTTCCGTTGTTTAGTCCATGTGCGATGTGATTTTCTTTGTCCGCACAACATCTACGCTCTGTCTACAGAGCATCAACATATATACTTAAAATGACAGCATTGCATGACCAAATTAAGCATACAATTATACAAGTGACTACACACATAACATTTCCACACACCAAAGAAAGCAATTACATGCATACTAAAGTAGGAGAAACGAGGATCTAATCATCTACTTATTGTTGCGACGATGCTTGCCACTGCTCTACTTCCGGCTAGATCCCTGGCCATTTTGGGGAAGGAGACACTTCCTCATGTCAACGATCCACCTGTACATGTCGTAGCTCGTGTACGCCTCCTTGGCCGCGTACACGACGTGGGCTTTCTCGAGTTTCTCCATCCAGGCCGAGTGCCAGGCACGCTTGTCCTTGTTGCAAGAATCCTTCATGTCTCTGTAGTAGGGTTCGATGATGGCCTCGGCTAGGTGAACCAGTGAGTCCTTCTCATGCTCCTTGCTGCCCCAGATCTTGTATTGGCCCTAGATGTCAACAAGATTCTGGCAGGCGATGCCCGAATTCTCGAGCGCCTTTACATCGTTGGTGATGTCCACCGTAGCAAACATGTAGTGGGGGCTATTGACAAACCTGGCGAAATGCTCGCAAGGCCTTGTGGCCAGGCAGTAGTGGTAGACGAGGATGTGGTGGTGCACGCACATCTGGGAGACGGTGACCTTGGGACAAGACCCGGCACAAGCGCGGGTGTACTCAAGGTCGAACCCGACCACCTTGTACTTCTCCGTGGCAAGCAATAGCTCCATGATGTGGATGGAGTGCTCCAGCCAGACCGGGGCGTTGGTGTACACCACCGAGAGGTCCATGAACCTTCTGTGGGTATCCACCAAGGCACGCATGGTGAACTACTGCTCATCGTCGGCAGCTGCTCAGAGCGCCATTGGAGCCGCGCAGGATACCCTCTAAGATTTTCTCGTGGTGGGTGTGCTTCTTGCAATGGTGGGACGCGATCGAAAGGTTGAAGAGACACAAGGGTAGGTTAAATGGTCACTGTAACAAATGGGGGCCGACCAGCCTGTAATCGTCACGCCTTGTCACGGAGTTAATAGCGGAGGATTCCAGTGCATGCTTGACAACACCGCACCGCACGCGTGGGCTCAAAGAGGCGCCAAATGTATCATCGGTGAGCCTGTTCCCACGCTACCGTGCTGTTTACCGCGCAAGCTTCCCGCCCGGCTAGTTTGGCCACGCGTCGGCTAGAAGAGGGACAAGTCGTGGGTGTTTATTGGCAAAAATCTTTGTAAAAACAAGGTGTGTGGAGTGACTTCGGTCATAAGTTTACCCTTGGGTGATGAGGTCAAAGTTACACAGAAGGGTGATGATGGACACTCGAGTGCGATAATTAATTCTGCGCTCTACAGTGCACACGGTGGAAGAAACCAACTATGTGGAATAATGTAGAAGATCGCAGCCGAGTTAGCTATACAAATCGTGTGCTGTGAGATCGACAAGGTAAACTTATTTGAGAATGGTTAATAAAATCTAAGACCATTGCATATTAAGGTCAAAATAGTGCTAGCAATATACGAGTCTCATATGATGCCATTTCAACGATTGTACCACAAAAGCTAGAAATGTTACAAGGTTCAAATTCCAGAGTTATATGGCTCAAGTTCGAATATTACAAGGTTCAAACTGATATTAGAAATTAAATTCAGCTCATCAGCTGCAAACGCTCGCACTGATCCACTGAACATGGACATCGAAGAGGTTCAAACTAATATCACCGCTTCTATGTCTGCCTTCAAAACCTCACAATTTTTGCAAAGGGGTCAGCCACTGAGAAGTCATGTTTGGGGTTGACACGATGACTTCCGATTACTCTGTCATCTGAAGTTCCAAAATGAAATTTAGCATTTTTGGAGCCTACTCCATTCTGTCGCAGGCGCCGGCGCTGATCAACAAACCATTGATTTTTGCAAAATAGATGTAGGGCAAACCACATTTCCTTCAGCACCCTTGCTCTGAGAACAAAGAACCTAGCGAATATGATCTCAGGTAAGGTCCCTCGGTAGGAGTTCAAAGTAATTTCTGAGAGATGCAGATCTAGGCATTCGACGTGATTGTTATATTGTATCACATTACCCACCACTGGGCCTAATCTTATATGCAAAACAAGAAAACGTGTTAGTCCCTACATGCAGTTTTGAGCATTACTACAGGCCTAGCTATTTGGTTTGTAGGATTTGTAAAATGCACTAACATGTCATCTTTGATCTGACATGATTAACATGGGCATTTGATTACATTCTAGAGAAATGCAGCCTTCTTCACAAGAGGTTGGAGTGGATGAAAAGTTCCCTAAGAAAACTAGTACAGAAGAATCCAAAGGAGAAATGCTTATTGATTGTAACCATATGGATCAAGAAACCAATATGGGGGGGACATGTATGTACTGAAATCGTCCAAAAGAACCTTCAGAAATCGTAGTACATTTTCATTGCAAACTTGGAAAAAGGTGTCACAAATTGAACTCCCTTATGGTTAACATTTAACAAGGAAGGAACATCACCTCGATATATAGCTTCTCTAGGCACAAAAAGCATCTTAGGCAACTGACAACTTGCTCTAGGTCGGGCCCGATAGATTCTAGTGCTAAGACCTTCACTGTGCGCAGTTTCAGGGTCAAGCTTGTCGGAATCATTTTCTGAATGACAGACGAATAAACATTTTCAAAATTAGAAATAATGTTAGTTTGTAGAAGGAGAGTTAGAAGGCAGCCGTTGTACCTGAACGGGTGTGGATCCAATAACAAGTTCAGAGCATTTGTGAGACGAGTAGCCCACCACTGTCAATTTCGGCTAGAAATGACATTGATTCTTGTTGGGGCTTCTTGATCAACGACAAGTAATCTCTCAAGTGCAGGTGTGTCTTGGATGACCATACCATGGTACACATCTTGTGATGTCTTCCTGTCGCACCATCAACACACACAAATAGTTCGGAGAGTCATGGAGTTGATGTGGAAGGTACTCAATGATACGTCTCCGTTGTATCTACTTTTCCAAACACTTTTGCCCTTGTTTGGGACTCTAACTTGTATGATTTGAATGGAACTAACCCGGACTGCCGCTGTTTTCAGCAGAATTACCATGGTGTTGTTTTATGTGTAGAAAACAAATATTCTCGGAATGACCTGAAACTCCACGGAACATCTTAGAAAAAACAATAAAAACCGGGGGGCCCACACCCTTCTCACGAGGGTGGGTGGCGCCCTCCCTAAGGCGCGCCCCCTACCTCATGGCCCCCCTGTTGCGTCTCCGACTCCAACTCCACCTCCATATATTGAGTTCGATGAGAAAAAAATCAGGGAGAAGAAATCATCGCGTTTTATGATACGGAGCCGCCGCCAAGCCCTAAAACCTCTCGGGAGGGCTGATCTGGAGTCCGTTCAGGGCTCCGGAGAGGGGGATTCGTCGCCGTCGTCATCATCAACCATCCTCCATCACCAATTTCATGATGCTCACCGCCGTGCGTGAGTAATTCCATCGTAGGCTTGCTGGACGGTGATGGGTTGGATGAGATTTATCATGTAATTGAGTTAGTTTTGTTAGGGTTTGATCCCTAGTATCCATTATGTTCTGAGATTGATGTTGCTATGACTTTGCTATGCTTAATGCTTGTCACTAGGGCCCGAGTGCCATGATTTCAAATCTGAACCTATTATATTTTCATGAATATATATGAGTTCTTTATCCTATCTTGCAAGTCTATAGTCACCTACTATGTGTTATGATCCGGCAACCCCGAAGTGACAATAATCGGGACCACTCCCGGTGATGACCATAGTTTGAGGAGTTCATGTATTCACTATGTGCTAATGCTTTGTTTCGGTTCTCTATTAAAAGGAGGCCTTAATATTCCTTAGTTTCCAATAGGACCCCGCTACCACGGGAGGGTAGGACAAAAGATGTCATGCAAGTTCTTTTCCATAAGCACATATGACTATATACGGAATACATGCCTACATTACATTGATGAATTGGAGCTAGTTCTGTGTCACCCTATGTTATGACTATTAAATGATGAACCGCATCCGGCATAATTATCCATCACTGATCTGGTGCCTACGAGTTTTTCCATATACCGGTTTACGCTTATTTACTTTCCCGCTGCTACTGTTACAATCACTACAAAATACCAAAAACATTACTTTTGCTGTCTTTACTTTTGTTGCCACTACCACCACTATCATATTACTTTGCTACTAAACACTTTGCTGCAGATACTAAGTTTCCAGGTGTGGTTGAATTGACAACTCAGCTGCTAATACTTGAGAATATTCTTTGGCTCCCCTTTTGTCGAATCAATAAATTTGGGTTGAATACTCTACCCTCGAATGCTGTTGCGATCCCCTATACTTGTGGGTTATCAAGACTAATTTCTGGCGCCGTTGTCGAGGAGCATAGCTCTATTCTTTGAGTCACTTGGGATTTATATCTGCTGGACACTATGAAGAATTTGAGAGATCCAAAAACCAAGATCTATCCCTCAACTACGAGGAGAGGTAAGGAACTGCCATCTAGCTCTGCACTTGATTCACCTTCTGTTATGAGTAAGTTTGCGACACCTACATCTGCTTCTGCTATTCGTTCTGATATGTCGCATGTTATTGATGATGCCACTTCTGCTATGCATGATACTTATGATGAAACTGCTTCTATGCCTGATACTATTGTGCCCCTTAGTGAATTTCTTGATGAACAAATTGCTAGGGCTAGAGAAAAAGAAATTATTGAATCTGAATACGATGATGATAGTGATGATGAAAATATGCCTGTTATTCCTGAGGGTTATCTTTTTGATATGGAATCTTCTGTCGCTATTTTTTCTTGCAAAGATAGATATGAGCTTAAGAGGTTATTAATTAAATGGAACAAACAATCACTTAGAGATATAATGAAACCCGACCCTGCTTTTGCTACTTCACCTATATGTGTTCCCGATAAAGATTATGAATTCTCTGTTGATCCTGATATAATTACTTTGGTTGAATCTGATCCGTTTTATGGCTATGAATCTGAAACTGTTGTGGCCCATCTTACTAATTTAAATGATATAGCTGCCCTATTTACTAATGATGAGAGATCGCGTTACCTTTATATACTCAAAATATTTCCGTTCTCATTAAAGGGTGATGCTAAGATATGGTTTAATTCTCTTGAACCTGGTTGTGTGCATAGTCCCTAGGATATGATTTATTACTTCTCTGCTAAATATTTCCCTGCTCATAAGAAACAAGCTGCTTTGAGGGAAATATACAACTTTGTGCAAATTAATGAAGAGAGTCTCCCACAAGCTTGGGGGAGGCTTCTCAAGTTACTTAATGCTTTGCCTGATCATCCTCTTAAGAAACCTGAAATACTTGATATCTTTTATAATGGACTAACCGATGCTTCCAGAGATTACCTGGATAGTTGTGCTGGTTCTCTTTTCACGGAAAGAACACCGGATGAAGCTGAAATTCTATTGAATAATATGTTGACAAATGAAAATAATTGGGCACCTCCTGAGCCAGCTCCTGAGCCATCTCCTGCTCCAATTACTGAGCCTATTCCTAAACCAACTCTGAAGAAGAGAGGTGTTTTATTTCTCAGTCCCGAAGATATGCAAGAGGCAAAGAAATCTATGAAAGAAAAAGGTATTAAAGCCGAAGACGTTAAGAATTTACCTCCTATTGAAGAAATACATGGTCTTAATTCATCGCCTATTGGAGATACCTATGATCTCAATTATTTATTTACTGAAGAACCTCCTCATCTTGATATCCCGACACAGGTAGTAAAGGTAAATTCTCTCTATAGATATGATAAAGCTGAAGTCCCTCCTACTAAAATTGCTAGTCAATGCTTGGATGAGTTTGATAACTTAAAGTATAAGCAAGATGACTTCAATGCTTATTTTGGTAGACAACTAAAAGAAAATGCTTATATGATTAGACGCTTGGGTGATTATATGGCTGATATTAAAGGTGTACTTAAACTTGTTAGCAAACATGCTTCTATGGTTAGCACTCAAGTAGAACAAGTACTTAAGGCTCAAAAAGAAGTGCTTGATGAAATGAATAGAAAGAAAAATGATTATGCTGTTAGAGTGGCTACTAGAACTGGTAGGATGACTCAGGAACCTTTGTATCCTGAAGGCCACCCTAAGAGAATCGAGCAAGATTCTCAAAGAAATAATATTGATGCTCCTAGTTCTTCTAAAAAGAAGAAGAAAAAAAATGATAGAACTGTGCAAACTTCTAGTGAACCTATTGCTGAACCACCTGATAATCCAAATGATATTTCTATGTCTGATGCTGAAACACAATCTGGTAATGAACATGAACCTGGTAAAAATATTAATGATGATGTTCATGATGATGCTCAACCTAGTAATGATAATGATGTAGAAATTGAAAATTGTTGTTGATCTTGATAACCCACAATCAAAGAATCAACGTTATGATAAAAGAGACTTTGTTGCTAGGAAACATGGTAAAGAAAGGGAACCTTGGGTTCAGAAACCCATGCCTTTTCCTCTGAAACCATCCAAGAAAAAGGATGACAAGGATTTTGAGCGCTTTGCTGAAATGATTAGGCCTATCTTTTTGCGTATGCGATTAACTGATGTGCTCAAAACAAATCCTTATGCTAAATATATGAAGGATATCATTACTAATAAAAGAAAGATACCGGAAGCTGAAATTTCCACCATGCTTGCTAATTACACTTTTAAGGGTGGAATACCAAAGAAACTTGGAGACCCCGAAGTACCTACTATACCTTGCTCCATTAAAAGAAATTATATTAAAACTGCTTTATGTGATCTTGGAGCCGGTGTTAGTGTTATGCCTCTCTCTATATATCGTAGACTTGACTTGAATAAGCTGACACCTACTGAAATATCTTTGCAAATGGCTGATAAATCAACTACTATACATGTCGGTATTTGTGAGGATGTGCCCGTTGTGGTTGCAAACATTACTATTTTAATGAATTTTGTTATACTTGATATTCCCGAGGATGATAGTATGTCTATTATTCTTGGAAGACCTTTTCTTAATACTGCAGGGGCTGTTATTGATTGCAACAAAGGCAATGTCACTTTTCATGTTAATGGTAATGAGCATACGGTACACTTTCCGAGGAAACAACCTCAAGTTCATAGTATCAACTCTATTGGAAAAATTCCATCGATTATATTTGGAGGTTTTGAATTTCCTCTTCCTACTGTCAAGAAGAAATATGATATTCTTATTATTGGGGATGTGCATATCCCCGTTGAGGTAACTTAGTGTTATTCGAAATTTCTCCGGTTTCATGATTATCGGAATGAGTTTGTTAACAAGACTTGATCAACCTTGTTAGTGGATTCTTTTTGATGAGCATGAGACGGATGAAACTAGAAGCACAAACTTCTATACCCTCTCGTTCTGTTATTTATATTAAATAAAGTAAAAATAGTATTTTCTGTCTGTTTCTTGACTTATCCGTGCAATATAAAAATATCCCGAAAATAAAAGTCCTCAGTATGCCATGCCAATTTAATATGATTTTTTCGGGAATATTTGAGGATTTACTGTGCAAAAATAACGCGGGAGGAGCTGCCACCTGGCCACGAGGGTGGTGGGCGCACCCCCCCTATAGGGCGCGCCCCCTGCCTCGTGGGCCCATGGTGGCCCTCCTCCACTTATCCCAGCACACATCTTCTTCCTCTATCTCACACAAACCCAAAAAACCAACTCAAGCATGAGTTCCAACCACTTTTGTTGCGATTTTCGATCTCCTTGCTCAAAGCACCTCTCGCAAAACTGCTTGGGGAGATTGTTCCTTGGTATGTGACTCCTCCATTGGTCCAATTAGTTTTTGTTCTAGTGCTTTATTCTTTGCAAATTTTTGCTGCATAGGTGACCATGTTCTTGAGCTTGTATGTCAAATTTATATGGTTCCAAGTAGTTCTAATGATTGATATAGGCTCTAGGCACTTGTAGGAGTAGTTGCTATCAGTTTTATTAAAGTTGGTTCACTTTTATTTTGAAGCTACTAAAAATTTCAGAATTTTTCAGAAAAGGATGAGGAGATTATTGAGGGGCTCATCGAGCCAAAGCTCGAAGGAAAAGGCACCGAAGCCTAAGTATAATTTGCCATGCACCACGGAGATTCGGGCGTGTGAATGGCCTTCTGATGATTTCTTGAGAGCAGCCGGTATCTATGAAGATTTTCATGAATTGGCTCACAATGCAGGCCTCACCGCTTTCCTCCACGACAATCTGTTTATTCTTGGGATCCAGAGATGACTGTCAGCCAGTGGCAGTCAGAGTCTTCTTCTTCATCATAGTATGATCCCAACTATTCCTCCTCATCACAGTATGACCCCAACAACTATTATTATGGATATCCGCAAGGCCAGCCGTGGCCATACAACTTAGGCCAAAAGCCTAAGCTTGGGAGAGTACGTATTTCTCACCAACATTACATTATGTTCACACACACTCATTGCTAGATGTCGGTGCTCATACTTTTTCACTGTAATATCCATGCTAGTTTATTTTCTTTTTCCTGCTTTCTGTTTGCGTGTTTGTTAAACCTTAAGAAAAACCAAAAAAAAATTAGTAGTAGTTTATTTTTCTGCTGTAGTAGTAATAATTAAAAAGAAAACCCAAAAATATTTCCTGTTCTTCTTTTGCTTGTTGGGAGCTTTCCCGTGTAAATAGTTTTATTTATTTTCTTTTCTTTGGGGGTCAGTAGGAGAAGACCATAATTAAATTGTTGAAGTGGCTCTTATATGCATTATTGTTGATTTAACCCAGAGCCCATATTGCCTTGTCTTCTCCTGTTTATTGAATGCACGCAGATTCCAGCTTAGTCCAATGCATGTGCACTATTATTATTATTCACACCGTTCGGTCGTGCAAGTGAAAGGCAATTATGATGATATATGATGGACTGACTAAGATGAGAAAAGCTGGTATGAACTCGACCTCTTTTGTTTTTGTAAATATGATGAGCCCGTCGTTCTTGATTCAGCTTATTATGAATAAACATGTTTGCAATAACAATTAGAGATCAGAGTTGCTTGTGCCATGCTTGATTAGCTATGAGTTATAATGATTTACCTTGTATGCCAACATGCTATTGAGATGATTATGATGTGGTATGATGGGGTGGTATCCTCCTTTGAATGATTTAAGTGACTTGACTTGGCACATGTTCACGCATGTAGTTGAAACAAAATCAACATAGCCTTCACGATATTTATGTTCATGGTGGATTATATCCTACTCATGCTTGCATCCAATGTTTATTAATTTTAATGCATGTACATGGCTGTTGTCGCTCTCTAGTTGGTCGCTTCCCAGTCTTTTGCTAGACTTCACTTGTACTAAGCGGGAATACTGCTTGTGCATCCAATCCCTTAAACCCCAAAGTTATTCCAGATGAGTCCACTATACCTTCCTATATGCGGTATCTACCTGCCGTTCCAAGTAAATTTGTATGTGCCAAACTCTAAACCTTCAAATAAACATTCTGTTTTGTATGCTCGAATAGCTCATGTATCAACAAAGGCTGTCCTTATCTTCCGTGTTAGGCGGGTTATTCTCAAGAGGAGTGGACTCCGCTCCTCACTCACGAGAAAATGGCTGGTCACCGGGATGCCCAGTCCCATGCTTTATGCAAACTAAATCAAAATTAATTGCAAACAAAACTCCCCCTGGGACCTGATGTATGTTGGAGGCACTCGTTGTTTCGAGCAAGCCATGGATTGATGCTTGTTGGTGGAGGGGAGTATAAACTTTACCATTCTGTTTGGGAACCGCCTATAATGTGTTGAGCCTGGAAGATATCGCTATCTCTTAGTTGTTACATTTACAATGAAAGTATACCGCTCAAAATACAATTCATCTCTATTTCAAAACCGAGCCCTGGCACCTCTACAAATCCCTGCTTCCCTCTGCGAAGGGCCTATCCATTTACTTTTATGTTGAGTCATCACCCTCTTATTAGAAAGCACTAGCTGGAGAGCACATCTGTCATTTGCATTCATCACTGTTAATTTATATTGGGTATGACTATGATTGGATCTCTTTTACCATGAATTACAATGTCTAGCCAGTCCTTAATCTTTAAAGGTGCTCTGCATTTATGTTTTGCGGTCTCAGAAAGGGCTAGCGAGATACCATCTTGTTATATCATATTATGATTGTTTTGAGAAAGTGTTGTCATCCGAGATTTATTATTATGACTTGCTAGTTGATTATGCTATTGATATGAGTAATTATGAGACCTGAGAATTATTGCAAATGTGGTTAGTTATGATCTATGCTGAAAAACTTGAATGTTGGCTTGACATAGTTACAACAACAAGAGCAAACAAAGTTTGTAAAAGTTTTTCTTTCTTTCTTTCAGTTTGTCAACTGAATTGCATGAGGACAAGCAAGGGTTTAAGCTTGGGGGAGTTGATACGTCTCCGTCGTATCTACTTTCCAAACACTTTTGCCCTTGTTTTGGACTCTAACTTGTATGATTTGAATGGAACTAACCCGGACTGACGCTGTTTTCAGCAGAATTACCATGGTGTTATTTTATGTGCAGAAAACAAATATTCTCAGAATGACCTGAAACTCCACAGAACATCTTAGAAAAAACAATAAAAAATCCTTGCCAAAGATGAAGACCGGGGGGCCCACACCCTTCTCACGAGGGTGGGTGGCGCCCCCCCTAAGGCGCGCCCCCTACCTCATGGGCCCCCTGTTGCGTCTCCGACTCCAACTCCACCTCCATATATTGAGTTTCGATGAGAAAAAAATCAGGGAGAAGAAATCATCGCGTTTTACGATACGGAGCCGCCGCCAAGCCCTAAAACCTCTCGGGAGGGCTGATCTGGAGTCCGTTCAGGGCTCCGGAGAGGGGGATTCATCGCCGTCGTCATCATCAACCATCCTCCATCACCAATTTCATGATGCTCACCGCCGTGCATGAGTAATTCCATCGTAGGCTTGCTGGACGGTGATGGGTTGGATGAGATTTATCATGTAATTGAGTTAGTTTTGTTAGGGTTTGATCCCTAGTATCCATTATGTTCTGAGATTGATGTTGCTATGACTTTGCTATGCTTAATGCTTGTCACTAGGGCCCGAGTGCCATGATTTCAAATCTGAACCTATTATGTTTTCATGAATATATGTGAGTTCTTGATCCTATCTTGCAAATCTATAGTTACCTACTATGTGTTATGATCCGGCAACCCCGAACTGACAATAATCGGGACCACTCCCGGTGATGACCATAGTTTTGTGGAGTTCATGTATTCACTATGTGCTAATGCTTTGTTCTGGTTCTCTATTAAAAGGAGGCCTTAATATCCCTTAGTTTCCAATAGGACCCTGCCTCCACGGGAGGGTAGGACAAAAGATGTCATGCAAGTTTTTTTCCATAAGCACGTATGACTATATACGGAATACATGCCTACATTACATTGATGAATTGGAGCTAGTTCTATGTCACCCTATATTATGACTGTTACATGATGAACCGCATCCGGCATAATTATCCATCACTGATCCGGTGCCTACGAGTTTTCCATATACTGGTTTACGCTTATTTACTTTCCTGCTGCTACTGTTACAATCACTATAAAATACCAAAAACATTACTTTTGATGTCTTTACTTTTGTTGCCGCTACCACCACTATCATATTCCTTTGCTACTAAACACTTTGCTGCAGATACTAAGTTTCCAGGTGTGGTTGAATTGACAACTCGGCTGCTAATACTTGAGAATATTCTTTGGCTCCCCTTGTGTCGAATCAATAAATTTGGGTTGAATACTCTACCCTCGAAAGCTTTTGCGATCCCCTATACTTGTGGGTTATCACTCAACCCATTGATCGCCTGAAGACGAAGGTACTCGAGTGCAGTACAGCCACGGAGTAGGCACTCCATGTCACCCTTTGAGAGGAAGATGGTGACGAGCTCGAGGTGCTTCAATCGTGGTAGAATAAGAGCAGGCGCGTCATTAAGGGGCGGGAAATGGCAGTTCCTGAACTTGGCGATGCGCAGCATGGGCGTGAGGCGGAGTGCGGGCATTGGCAGCGCCCCCATATGCCCATCATCAAAAGTGAGCTCCTCGAGCTGATCTAGGGCGGGGGATCAGAACCAGTCGTCAAGCCTGGCTTGGTCCTTGCCATTGGAAGGGAACTTACCCATTCTAAGGCCTTTGGTTGGGCCAAGGTGACTGCCGAGGATCTTGGAGAACGCATCCAAACTTTTGTAATAGCCATGGCAGAGCTTGTGGGTGTCGATGAGGTCGAGAGGGCTGGAGTTCCATAGGGGGCGCCACCGCCGGGAAAGGAGGGTTATATGCTCCCCATATTTGATTGGGAGGAGGGACATGATGACTCTGAACATATCATCAGGGAGGCTGCTGATTAAGTCTAGGCCTGCTGGAGTCGCTTGCGGTTCTAGCTCGCCCTGCCTCCGCTTGTTGGCAGCCCCGTTCTCCACCTTCGGAGGCTCCTTGTCAGTGGCGCTTTCTGATAGAAATGGGAGTATAGGGAATATTTAGTTAAAACAGGGAAATAGAAAAGTGTATTGGTAACTAGAAGTTATTAGGTAGGAATATAGTAAGAAAAGGGAATAACAATTGGTTGCTTAAATACTACACAATTCATTTGACATTGCGGGGTAAGTCAACATATGCAGATAGTTAAAAAGAAAACTTACTTCGAACAAAGTCTGGACGGACGTTTTTGTCGGGGATGTTAGCATATATCTCATGACCAGGCCCTTTTATGTGGAGTGCAATTTTAGTGCCAGCTTTCAGTACATAAAACTTTGCAATTTCATTCCAAAATCCAGTGCCAAAATAGGAGTCAACACGTTCATCAAGTCTTACAGTAGTAACAATTGTAAATCCATGGTTTGTGTGCAGTATGATATCCGTGGAGCCTTGATGTATGTAAAGGGGAAAATTGTGCACTACATAATCTGTTGCATAGCGAGGGATGTTCTACAGAAAATGGTAGGATTGTTAAAGAAAATATGGTAACATGCAAATATGGGCCCAAATTGAAAGAACTGTACAACAGTTGAAATCGAAGGACAAAAATCTATAATTAAACAGATAGGGTAAACATGATGTCATGGAAAATGAGAGTAATCAAAAGAACAATACATCATTAATTTGCCTAATATAGAAAGAAGAGGAGGAAAATCCCCTTTGACGTATATGGTGCATGTGGCACCTTTTATCCAAATACAACAATATTTAGAATATGTTCAGGAAAGTAGGCCATGCCAATCGATTTAGGTTGAGATTGAACATATCGCGCGCGTGCTCAAGTTATCTGATACGGAGAGATGGAATCTCTGGCAGCGGTCGCAAAGTCCTGAAGTGTCGATGCACTGTACATTCTATGAATGAAAGAGAACCCTCAAATCAGCTCAAATAAAAATGAATTCACGGCGATTTCCGCCGGGTGATTAAAGGAGGCAGATGAACTGGGATAAGAGATGAGATAATACACTGGTAAGCGTCGGTCCTAAACAAATAGTTTTTTACCCCTTTCCGTGACGGCATTTGAAACCGTCGCCAAGTGAGTGTGTGCGATAGGGTGTCCTTCCCACATGACCCTGAAATCGTCGGGGATAGGCCCTCCTGGGACCCAGGCTGGGGTCGTGTGCGATCGGGCGAGGCATGGAAACCCAATCATTTCCGTAGGTATGTACATCCCACATGGTGAATCCCAGAAATCATTTCCGTGGGTATGTACATCCCACACGGTGAATCCCAGAAATCATTTCCATGGGTATGTACATCCCACACGGTGAATTCCAGAAATCATTTCCATAGGTATGTACATCCCACACGGTGAATCCAAGGAATACGTTTCCGTTCTTATGTACATTCCACACAGTCAATCCAGGGAAAATGTTTCCGTTTAGATGTACATCCCACACGGTTTTATGTATATGCTCGCGTGTGAAAGGTGTAACTATCACACACGCTCCGCCTTGGTTAACTGTTTGCTTTCATTAACTACATCACACACGATTTGATGTAGAAAACTGTGTGGCATTGGGCTATCCATCACAAGTGCTTTTACTGCTAGAACCGTTTGCAAAGGTCCATGACCGTATGTTCTATTTTTATTTTTGCCTGTAATTTATTATTCTAATTGGAAATTTTGAAATACGAAACATGCAATTCAAATTATCAGCACAATGGTTCAACAACGAATCCATAAATAAAATTGCCAGTACAATATGTTCAGTAATTACAGGATTAGGCAACAATTAACTATGATGAACCGCAGTATTTAAAGGCAGTAAAGGTGAAGAAACAAGTGTAAATCATTTTGACTACCGACGGTGTTGAAGAAGCGGAATGCCCATAATGTGCCTTCCTGCATGCCATAGGCATGAACCACTTTTGTCCAACCCCTTGTGACAATTGCCCGCCCATCCTTCACCGCCTTCAGGAAGACTTCTAGAGCATTATCATGGTAGCATGAATGATATACTTTAACCTTAGTTTCCTCCACTCAGGTCATGTAGTTTGCAAGGTAATCATCAGTAAATAGCTTCGGAAACCACTGAAAAGAGAAAAATATCAGATACTGAGGTCTAATAGAGTAACTTGTTGTGGGCAGGGGGAAAAGGTAACACATTACTTACAATCCTAAAGTTCACTGTTGTCTTCGACAAAGTGTAAATAAAGAGCTTAATTCCAATCACCCTTATTTCACCTAACAATCTTTCTTAGTTTCCTCACTTGACGCTTGTTCATGAATATGTCATTGCCCCATACGCAAAAGGGATCGAAGCGTGGATCAATACCCGTCATATATGTACCTACATGCAACCAGTAAATGTTAGAAGCTAAACTGAGATTGCACAAATGATGTAAAATACAACTACCTATGTTCCTAAGTACAAGTATTTTTTTGAGATTTCAATATGAACCACATACGGATGTATATAGAATTATAGATATAGTTTAGATTAGAATCTAGGTTCACTCATTTTGCTCCTTATGTAGTCTATATTGGAATCTCTAAAAATACTTATATTTAGGAATAGATGGTGTATAAGACATGGGATGCAGCTAACCTCGATGGCAAACAACAACATTGCCCATTGTAGCCCTGTGTAAGTACATGGAAAGCCAATGTTAACTACAACAGGATTAACATCCACCAAAAATAGCAAATGGTAATAAAACGGCAGCATCTGTAGTGATATCTTCATTTCAAAAGAGTAGCAAGGTAGCAAAGGGACGGATTAAAAAATGGATACAACTGTTAATTGCAATAGGCTTAACAACATCCTAATTCATGTTTTGTAATTTTGTAGCCATTGAAATACAACTCTTTAAAAATGGATACAACTATTAATTGCAACAGGCTTAATGGCCATTGAAACCGGTACTGATAAAAATGCAATTGACAGAGTTAAACATCACAGGCTAGGTGCTGCCAGAGCAGATAATGGCCCAGTTGTCTATAAAAAGGTAGGGAAAATAGCTCAAACGTGTTAGGCATGTTTACTACAACATGATTAATACATCGATAGTACAAAACATAGCCATTAATTGCAACTGGTATTGGTAAGATTGAACTGGTGGGTACATACTTGGTAAGTCCTGAGAGGTAGTTGCTGGGGCACTTCATCTTGGCCAGAGCCCGCCCAAAGTCAGCGGCGGCGGAGGCGAGCTCTTCCTCCAGGTCGAAGCATGGATCAGTGCCACTGACATGTGTACCTACAGGCAACCAGTAAATGGTAGAAGTTAAACTGCAATTGCACAAATGATGTGAAATACTGTAAGACATGGGATGCAGCTAACCTTGACGGCAAACAACAACATCAGCTATTATGACCCTACGTAAGTACATGGACAAGCATGTTAAGTACAACAGGGTTAGCATCCACCCAAAAAAGCAAATGGGGCAACATCTCTAGTATATCTTCATTGCGGAGAGTGGCATGGTAGCAAATGGACAGATTAAAAAATGGATACAACTGTTAATTGCAACAGGCTTAACAACATCCTAAGTTGTGTTTTATAAGTTTGTAGCCATTGAAATGCAACTGTTTAAAAAGGATTCAACTATTAATTGCAACATGCTTAATAGACATTGAAATCGGTACTGATAAAAATGCAATTAGCATAGTTAAACATCACAAGGCAGGTGTTGCCAGAGCAGAGAATGGCCCAAATGTCTATAAAAAGGTAGGGAAAGTAGCAAAAATGTATTAGGTATGTTTACTAGAACATGCTTAATACATCGACCGTACAGAACATAGCCATTAATTGCAACTGGTATTGGTAAGATTGAACTGGTGAGTACATACTTGGTAAGTCCTGGGAGGTAGTTGCTGGGGCACTTCATCTTGGCCAGAGCTCGCAGAAAGTCAACGACGACGGAGGCGAGCTATTTCTCCAGGTCGAAGCGTGGATCAGTGCCACTGACATGTGTACCTACAGGCAACCAGTAAATGAGTAGAAGTTAAACTGCAATTGCACAAATTATGTGAAATACTGTAAGACATGGGATGCAGCTCACCTCGACGGCAAACAAAAGCATCGGCCATTATGACCCTGCGTAAGTACATGGACAGGCATGTTAAGTGCAACAGTGTTAGCATCCACTAAAAATAGCAAATGTGCAGCATCTCTAGTGATATCTTGAGTCATGTATTGTAAGTTTGTTGTTGGTATTGGTGAAATTGAGTTGGACACGGTAATATTTGAACATCACACAGTGTGTAGTACTGAAATAAACAAGGCACGGACATGCTTAATACATCAACCATACAAATCATAGCCGTTGCAAGTGGTATTGGTAAGATTTAGCTTGTCAGATCTTACCTGTTAAGTCCTGGGGGGTAGTCGCTGAGTGACTTCATCTGGGCCTGAGCCTGCACCATGTCATTGGCGGCGACGGAGGCGAGGTGTTCCTCCGGGTCAACACGCACAACAGCCATCGCGCCATGGACCGCCATCAGCGCCTGGCGGGGGGGGGGGATTTGGAGGCATGAGGATGTTTCGCAGGCGCCATTTCAGCAATCAGGCCGGGGACGTGATAGAGATCGGTGGGTTACCTGACTAGATCCAAGCAGAAATGTGGTTGAAGCTGTGGTTGCGGCGGCGACGAGATGCCGGTAGGGGGAGGTGCGAGGGAGGGGGATACTGAGGGGAAGGGGATCTGGTTGGAGGAATAAATTCTGAAATCGTGCGCCTAATGAAAATTTTGGTGCAAAATTTGAAACTTGGGCGGGGGAAACACACAACGCAGACGAAGCGCGTAAAATACTCATGTGCGAGAAAAAAGAAAGTTGGCAGATCCCGTCTCCAAAAAAATGTACACGTGTACTTGATTTTTTTGGGTCAATAGTACGCATGGTTTATTAGGAAATATTGCACAGGTAACTGACTTATGGGTCATTAACACAAAAAACGCAGACGGTACGACATAGAAACCGTAAGTTTTGTGATCTTCTAATGATTAACGCAAAAAAACGCACACGGGCACACATGCTAATCAACGCTCAAAGCCCTCAAAGAATGCTCTTACCAACATTGTACGTTAATACTACAAACTTAAAGTACTATTGGTATTTTGCTATAATACTACAAACTTAAACTACTTCTCACATGCTGCCATCAGGGCATGCTGGCCAGACGCCAGCGTTCTCCTTCCCGGCCTTGTAGGCGGCAGCCCATAGTGCTTCGATCTCCGCCAAGCTCTTCTCACCATGATGTGCGGCCTCTTTTTTCTTGCGGCGGCGGGACTCTCTTTTCTTGACTCCTTTCTGCCTTTTCTGGTCCTTCTGTGCTGCTTTGGCCGCCTCTAGATCCACCACCCATTCGGCCATGGCAGCCTCAAAGTCCGCCCATGTAACTGTCTGGCCGCCAGCGGCGATGAACTCGGCACGACGAGATGCCATCGCTTCCTTACCATGTGTGCCGTCGTGGGTGGCAAGGAATGTGGCGCGGCGGGATGCCATCGCTTCCTTACCAGTTACTGTACGCCGCGGTGCCATGGACGATGCCTGGAGAGAGCTCTGGCGGAGGGGCCGGGAAGCCGTACAGTGCGGTGGTATTCAAGAGCTCAACCACAAACGACAACAGAAATTTGCCTCCCCTAACAATTTTGCTCGTTCATTATCGCACACGGTTCATCTCCGTCGCTTCCGGAAATAGTGTGCGCTGAGCCTATTGTGTTTTGCGCTATGATTGGCCGGAACCCCAGCCACGCGGATCGTGCATGTGCATCGTTGGATGCGCCGCGATCGAACAGCAATCCACGTCCCTCACATCACACCCGTGCACCTGTAGCTGGATTGGATTTATATGCGCTTAATGCCTAGAAAATGCACATAATCCCCTAAATATGGTAAATGAGCCCGGAAAAATGCCAAATTTGAACACGGTGATTTGCAGGGTGTATGTTCGTCGCAGAAAAAAACTCCAGGGCAAAGAACAAAGAAAATTTGGATTCCCCTTCAATCTTGAGGATTTCCCTTCCTCGGTGATGGTTCGGTTTATGAAGGGCGTGCATGACAACATAAGCCAAACCTTCTCAAATTTTTACCAAGGCATGGTGAGGTCATACCATGGCACCATGCCAGGCGTCATATTTTAAGCATTTATTTCATTTTTTCTATAGTTCAAAACCCAACAAACATACATTTGTGGTTGACTATTGCCACACATTTCATCGAAATATCTGTCCATTCCTTGTAAAAGGCATGAGAATTTACTAAATGGCATGAGCATGGTTTTCTAGGCTGTTCTTGTGGACCCTTTCATGCATCGATTGTTTGAACTTGAATTATGAGGAAATGCACATAATCCCCTAAATATGGAAAATCAACCCGGAAAAGTGCCAAATTTGAACTCAGTGATTTGCAGGTTGTATGCTCATCATAGAAAAAAACTCGTGGACAAAGGACAAAGGAAATTTGAATCCCCCTTCAATCTTGGTGATTTCCCCCTCGAAACCATGAAACTTCCTTGGTGATGGTTCGATTTATGAAAGGCGCGCATCATGACATAAGGAAAACATTCTCCAATTTTTACCAGGGCATGGTGAGGCCATACCATGGCACCACGCCAGGCATCATGTTTTCCAACCATGTGTTTCATTTTTTGTATAGTTGTTAACCGAGTAAACAGCGTTTATGGTTGACTATTGCCACACATTTCCTTGAAATATCTGCCCATTCCTTGTGAAAGGCATGAGAATGTGCTAAATAACACGAGCATGGTTTTCCAGACCGTTCTTGTGCACCTTTTCGTGCACCGATTGTTCGAATTTGAATTATGTCCATTAATGCCTAGAAAATGCACATAATCCCCTAAATATGGTAAATGAGCCCGGGAAAATGTCAAATTTGAACACGTTGCATTTGAGGCAGTATGTTGATCGTTGGAAAAAAACTGAATGACAAACTAGGACGGAAATTAGGATTCCCCTTCAATCTTGGGGATTTTCCCTCTTGAAAGCATGGAACTTCCTCGGTGATGGTTCGATTTATGAAGGGCTTGCATGACGGCATAAGCCAAACCTTCTCAAATTTTTACCAGGGCATGCTGAGGTCATACCATGGCACCATGGCAGGCGTCATGTTTTTTAAGCATTTATTTCATTTTTTTATAGTTGAAAACCCAACAAACAGACATTTGTGGTTGACTATTGCCACACATTTCATCGAAATATCTGGCCATTCCTTGTAAAAGGCATGAGAATTTACTAAATGGCACGAGCATGGTTTTCTAGGCTGTTCTTGTGGACCCTTTCATGCATCAAATGTTTGAACTTGAATTATGCGCATTAATGCCTTGGAAATGCACATAATCCCCTAAATATGGCAAATGAACCCGGAAAATTGCCAAATTTGAACACGATGATTTGCAGGTTGTATGCTCATCATAGAAAAAACACGTGGACAAAGGACAAAGGAAATTTGGATCCCCCTTCAATCTTGGTGATTTCCCCCTCAAAACCATGAAACTTCCTCTGATGATGGTTCATTTTATGAAAGGCACGCATCACGACATAAGGAAAACATTCTCCAATTTTTACTAGGGCATGGTGAGGCCATACCAAGCACCACACCAGGCGTCATGTTTTCCAACCATGTGTTTCACTTTTTGTATAGCACGAGCATGGTTTTCCAGACCGTTCTTGTGCACCTTTTCATGCACCGATTGTTCGAATTTGAATTATGTGCATAATTAATGCCTAGAAAATGCACACAGTCCCCTAAATATGGTAAATGAGTTCGGAAAAATTTCAAATTTGAACACGTTTCATTTGAGGCGGTATGTTGATCGTTGGAAAAAAACTGAATGACAAACTAGGACGAAAATTTGGATTGCCCTTCAATCTTGGTGATTTCCCTCTCGAAAGCATTGAACTTCCTCGGTGATGGTTCAATTTATGAAGGGTGTGCATGACGACATAAATCAAACCTTCTCAGCTTTTAACTAGGGCACGGTGAGGCCATACCATGGCACCATGCCAGCCATCATGTTTTTCAAGCATATATTTCATTGTTCTATAGTTGATAACCCTATAAATGACGTGTTTGTGGTTCACTATTGCCACGCATTCCATTGAAATCTCTGCCCATTCCTTGCAAAAGGCTTGAGAAATTACTAAATACCATGAGTATGGTTTTTCTAGACCATTCTTGTGCACCCTTTATGCACCAATTGTTTGAATTTGAATTACGTGCATTAATGCCTACAAAATGCATATAATCCCCTAAATATTGTAAATGAACTCGGAAAAGTGTCAAATTTGAAATGGTGATTAGCAGGGTTTGTGTTCATCATGGAAAAAACTCATGGATGAAGGACAAAGGAAATTTGGATTCCCATTCAATCTTGATGATTTACTATCGTACACGATTCATCCCCGTCGCCTCTGTGAACCGTGTGTGTTCACTCACACATGCAGAAGGAAAAGAAAACCCTCGCCCACTTCGTCCCCACTCACTCGCCGTGGACTCCTTCGTAACTCTGCACCCTAAGCTCGATGGTTGTTGGCGGTGGGTGTAGGTCGTGCTCCAAACGGCACCGGATTTCGCCTCCACCGCTTTCCACCGCCTATCTGCACCGACAGTCTAGACTCTGGTCGACTGGGGTTTTTTGTGGGATTGGGCCAGGGATTTTTCTCATGGAGAAGGTAATCAACTTAATTAGCGAAATATTCACTCATCTCTTATCGCAGTCCGTCCGTTGCTGTTAATCAACCAACGGAAATCGCCGTGGAATCCTTTTTGTTCTAGCTGATTCGTGGGTGTTCATTCATGTGTGCACTGTGCGAGCACAAATCGGGCAACTGTGGTCATGGCCAGTCGGTAACAAAGTTCTATATCACCATTCTGGATGACTTCACGGAGCGCTCGGTATGTTCAATCTCAACCTACCACGGCCGGCATGGCCTATATTTGTGAGCATATACCATCTGTTGCTATATTATCTATATATTTGCATCAAATCTTTGCTACATTATCTAATTTTAATTCTATATTTTTGTACTTTGCTTGCATCTATATATGGATATGTTCTATCAGTTACTCCCATATTTGCATCTTGCTCGGTTATTTCAATATATCTAATTTACAACCTTAATTTTCATTTCAAGCAGTACATCCCTTGCTTTGCAAGAATGGGAGTAGAAGGAAATCTTGGGCTTTACTTTGCTGATGACTCCTAGGATGTCATATTAACAACGCAACATGGATTTACAATGATGGTTAGCATAAAACTTGATAAAGATCGCCACTCCTATTTTAATGCGGACCTTTGGAGAAAAATGTCTAAGTGTGTTGAATTGAAAGCTGGCAATAAAATTCTAGTGTGTGCACCACAGCCTGGTCTAATTAACATGGATGTTTACTTCCCCAACGTCATCAGCCGATCAAAGTATGATCGAGGTTAGTGTCCTTTCAACTTTCTCCATGCTGTCATATTACTATTTAAACAACCAATTGATCACTATTTAAGCAACCAATTGTGATATCATATTCTTACTCCGTTCCTAGGCAGTAACAAATTTTGTTTACCAATTTATGCGCACTATATGTTCTTCTGCAATGTTCTGAATAAATAATACCTTTCCACCTTTTAAGCAAGATATGTTGGATGCATAGTGAACGATTTGTATGTTACTAAGCATACCAAATTTCACTGGAAGGACTTGAAGCATGTCATAAACTTTGTTGATAATTTGACAGAGATAGCACAGTGTATGAATGCTGGATTTTGGATGGGATTAATTAGACCTATGGTGCACACACTGAACAAGACCAATTGTGTGCACAAAGCGCTGGTAAAAAATCTTATTTTAATGTTGATGCTCATAAACCATATATATCTTCAATGATATGTTACAATTGTTTTTTATTCTACATGTCAACAGAAATTGCCCCCTGTAGCCGTTCCTGGATCGATTTCCCGGCGTGGTCGAATTACACTTGTGCATGCTAATAACGCCAAAGTGATTGCAAGCTACTGCATTTCCCGAAAAAATGGAACCATTCAAATTAACAAGTTCTCGCTTCTCGTGGCAATGCATCCATATTGTAAAATTGGAAACATTGTTCTACTCCTGCTCTACCAAGGCACAGGAGGGCTCTTCCTTTTCATTGATGAGATGTCAAGTCGCCGTGATCAAGCTGCTTCAGTGGATAGTTGTGGTTGTTGGCCCTCAGCCTCTTAAAATGTGCTAGCTGTTACTATATATGTTAAGTATGTAGATATGGACCATATGGTTGTTGGCCCTTAGCCTCTTAAAATGTGATAGTTGTTACTATGTTAAGTATGTAGATATGGACCATATGGTTGTCAAAACCGTGTTACGAAGATCCTCCTTTTGTCGAATAGTGTAACCACTATATATATGTTACTCAAATGCGGTTACCCAAGTTCATAAATTTTCATGGTAAGTATTAGTATTGTACACAGTTCATTGAGTTTAAGCGTGTGCCCGATGTCCAGAAGGCATTTGCATATTAACCGTCCAGATTGCAAATTCACACACATGTTCACATAAGGAAATGTATGTGTAACATACTAATCATTGCACACGAGTACTTGCAGACGCATCGTGTGTGATACTCCTAGCCACCGCAAGCAACTAGTTTGCATTTTTCAAAGTTTTTTGTACACACAGAATCACGCACAAAGTAACTGTATTGACCATCTGTGTTGTAATTTCTGATCACAAACAGTTCATCCGAGTCGGCTGTTTGTCACGTATGACACACATCTTGTTTACATGACTCGTTTGTGTTCTTTTGGCTCATCGCAAATAGTTCATCCATGTGAACTGTATGTCGCATATCACACACACCTTGTTAAGTTGAACCGTTTCTGTTGTGTTCCCTAATCGAAAACAGTTCGTCCGAGTTAACCGTATGCCGTATATCGCACACACATTGATATGGCTGCCCGTTTCTGTTGTTCTACCTCATCGCAAATAGTTCGAATGAATTAACCATGTGTCCTACATCGCACACACATTGTTATGGCTGCCCGTTTCTTTTATTCTGCCTCATCGCAGATGATACGTCTCCAACGTATCTATAATTTTTTATTATTACATGCTATTATATTATCTGTTTTGGATGTTTAATGGGCTTTAATATACCTATTTATATTATTTTTGGGACTAACCTATTAATCGAAAGCCCCGTGCAAATTGCTGTTTTTTTTGCCTATTTCAGTGTTTCGCAGAAAAGGAATATCAAACGGAATCCAAACGGAATGAAACCTTCGCGAGGATTTTTTTTGGAACAAATGTGATCCAGGAGACTTGGAGTGGACATCAAGGAAGCAGTGAGGGAGTCACGAGGCAGGAGGGTGCACCCCAGGGGGGTGGGCGCGCCCCCCACCCTCGTGGGCCCCTCGCAGCTCCACCGACCTACTTCTTTTTCCTATATATATATATATATATATATATATATATATATATTCTTATACACTAAAACCTTCGGGGAGAGCAACAAAACACTTTTTCCACCGCCGCAACCTTCTGTACCCGTGAGATCCCATCTTGGGGCCTTTTCCGACGCTCCGCCAGAGGGGGATTCGAACACGTAGGGCTTCTACATCAACACCATAGCCTCTCTGATGATGTGTGAGTAGTTTACCATAGACCTTCGGGTCCATAGTTATTAGCTAGATTGCTTCTTCTCTCTCTTTGGATCTCAATACAAAGTTATCCTCGATCTTCTTGGAGATCTATTTGATGTAACTCTTTTTGCGGTGTGTTTGCCGAGATCCGATGAATTATGGGTTTATGATTTGATTATCTATGAATATTATTTGATTCTTCTCTGAATTCTTATATGCATGATTTGATATCTTTGCAAGTCTCTTCGAATTATCGGTTCAGTTTGGCCTACTAGATTGATCTTTCTTGCAATGGGAGAAGTGCTTAGCTTTGGGTTCAATCCTGCGGTGTCCTTTCCCAGTAACAGCAGGGGCAGCAAGGCACGTATTGTAATGTTGCCATCGAGGATAAAAAGATGGGGTTTATATCATATTGCTTGAGTTTATCCCTCTACATCATGTCATCTTTCCTAAAGCGTTACTCCGTTCTTATGAACTTAATACTCTAGATGCATGCTGGATAGAGGTCGATGTGTGGAGTAATAGTAGTAGATGCAGAATCATTTTGGTCTACTTGTCACAGACGTGATGCCTATATTCATGATCATTGCCTTAGATATCATCATAACTATGCACTTTTCTATCAATTTCTCGACAGTAATTTGTTCACCCACCGTAATACTTGCTATCTTGAGAGAAGCCACTAGTGAAACCTATGGCCCCCGGGTCTACTTTATATCATATAAGTTTCCAATCTACAATTCTAGTTTGCTATTTATTTTGCAATCTTTATTTTCCAATTTATACAACAAAAATACCAAAAATATTTATCTTATTATCTTTATCAGATCTCACTTTCGTAAGTGACCGTGAAGGGATTGACAACCCCTTTATCACGTTTGTTGCGAGGTTCTTGTTTGTTTGTGTAGGTACTAAGCGATTGCGTGTAGTCTCCTATTGGATTGCTACCTTGGTTCTCAAAAACTGAGGGAAATACTTACGCTACTTTGCTGCATCACCCTTTCCTCTTCAAGGGAAAACCAATGCATGCTCAAGAGGTAGCAAGAAGGATTTCTAGCGCCGTTGCCGGGGAGATCTACGCTCAAGTCAAGACATACCAAGTACCCATCACAAACTCTTATCCCTCGCATTACATTATTTGCCATTTGCCTCTCGTTTTCCTCTCCCTCACTTCACCTTTGCTGTTTTATTCGCCCTCTTTTCTATTTGCCTTTCTCTCGTCAGATCTCTTGTTTGCTCATGTTGCGATGTGCCTTCTATATGCTTGCATCTTTGCTTGCTAAACATCTATTGATATGGATCCTCATCCGCTTGCCAATCTTTTTAAGAGATCCAATTACGATGAACCAATTGCTAGTGAGTTGAGTGCACTAGATTATCTTTATGAGGTTTTGCTTGAAATTCGTGAATCTGAAAATTGTGATGAAGTGCTCTATGAAGTGATTCACGATAGATCTTTGAATAAAAATCATGATTGCAATGATGTTATTATAAATTTTATTAACGTCAATTGCGCTAATAATATGCAAAACCCTAAGCTTGGGGATGCTAGTTTTGCTATGTCCACTACTTGTTGCAATGATCATGATTGGGGTGATTCTTATTTTGATCTAGAAAATTTATTTAAGCCCCATGATGAATATGAGATTGATAATAGTGTTTGCAATATTATTGAAAGTGGGTTTGGAGAGGTCATGACTTTAGTTAATGTTAATCCCACTATTTTGGAAGAGTGTCAACTTTGCATGCATGTGGATCATGTTGAAATATTTTATATGATAGCTATTTTGTTGAATTTGCTTATGACCCCACATGTAATTATTATGAGAGAGGAAAATATGATTGTAGAAATTTTCATGTTACTAAATTACCTCTCGTTATGTTGAGATTGCTATTGTTTATTTCCGCTCCCTTGCATATGCTAGTTTTTGCTTGCTATGATAATTTGTTTGCCTATAATATGCCTATGCATAGGAATTATGTTAGACTTATATGTGTTTGTCACGTGTTTCATGATGCTCTCTTTGTGCTTCAATTCTTGTCTTTCATGTGAGCATCATTGAAATTATCAATGCCTAGTTAGGGGCGTTAAACGATAGCGCTTGTTGGGAGGCAACCCAATTTTATTTTTGTTCCTGTTTAGTAATAAATAAATCATCTTTCGTCTGTTATGATTGTGTTTTTTTATGTTTTAATTAGTGTTTGTGCCAAGTAAAGTCTTTAGGATCTTCTGGGATGATTGTTATTTGATCTTGCTGAAAAAAGAAAGTATGTGCTCACGAGAATAATTTTCATTTTTATCCAGAGAGTGATAAAATACTAATTCAAACTAAAGTGGATCAATATACAAATTATTTAGGTCTTACTAATTTTGTAGGATGTTTTGAGTTACAGAGGAATTCGAAACCTACAGATTACTACGGACTGTTCTGTTTTTGACAGATTATGTTTTTCGTGTGTTGTTTGCTTATTTTGATGAATCTATGGCTAGTATCGGGGGGTATGAACCATAGAGAAGTTGGAATACAGTAGGTTTAACACCAATATAAATAAATAATGAGTTCATTACAGTACCTTAAGTGGTGATTTGTTTTCTTATACTAACGGAGCTCATGAGATTTTCTGTTGAGTTTTGTGTTGTGAAGTTTTCAAGTTTTTGGGTAAAGATTTGATGGATTTTGGAACAAGGAGTGGCAAGAGCCTAAGCTTGGGGATGCCCAAGGCACCCCAAGTTAAAATCCAAGGACAACCAAAAGCCTAAGCTTGGGGATGCCCCGGAAAGCATCCCCTATTTCATCTTCGTCTATCAGTAACTTTACTTGAGGCTATATTTTTATTCACCATATGATATGTGTTTGGCTTGGAGCGGCTTGTATGATTTGAGTCTTTGATTTTTAGTTTACCACAATCATCCTTGCTGTACACACCTTTTGGGAGAGACGCACATGAATTGTAATTTATTAGAATACTCTATGTGCTTCACTTATATCCTTTGAGCTAGATAATTTTGCTCTAGTGCTTCACTTATATTTTCTTTTTAGAGCACGGTGGTGGTTTTATTTTGTAGAAATTATCGATCTCTCATGCTTCACTTATATTATTTTAAGAGTCTTTTAGAACATCATGGTAATTTTCTTTGGTTATGAAATTAGTCCTAATATGATAGGCATTCAAAATGGGTATGATAAAAAAACTTTCATAAAAAGTGCATGGAATACTATGAGAAGTTTGATTCTTTATGATTGTTTTGAGATATGAAGATGGTGATATTAGAGTCATGATAGTTGAGTAGTTGTGAATTCGAGAGATACTTGTGTTAAAGTTTTTGATTCCCGTAGCATGCACGTATGGTGAACCGTTATGTGATGAAGTCGGAGCATGATTTATTTTTTGATTGTCTTCCTTATGAGTGGCGGTCGGGGACGAGCGATGGTCTTTTCCTACCAATCTATCCCCCTAGGAGCATGTGCGTAATACTTCATTTCGATAACTAATAGATTTTTGCAATAAGTATGTGAGTTCTTTATGACTAATGTTGAGTCCATGGATTATACACACTCTCACCCTTCCGCCATTCCTAGCCTCTCTAGTACCGCACAACTTTCGCCGGTACCATAAACCCACCATTTACCTTCCTCAAAATAGCCACCATACCTACCTATTATGGCATTTCCATAGCCATTCTGAGATATATTACCATGCAACTTTCCACCGTTCCGTTTATTATGGCATGATCCATCATTGTCAAATTGCTTTGCATGATCATGTAGTTGACATCGTATTTGTGGCAAAGCCACCATTCATAATTTTCCATACATGTCACTCTTAATTCATTGCACATCCCGGTACACCACCGGAGGCATTCACGTAGAGTCATATTTTGTTCTAAGTATCGAGTTGTAATTCTTGAGTTGTAAGTAAATAAAAGTGTGATGATCATCGTTATTAGAGCATTGTCCTAGCACGGAAAGGATGATGGAGACAATGATTCCCCCACAAGTCGGGATGAGACTCTGGATGAAAAAGAAAAAAGAAAAGAAAAAGAGGCCATGAAAAAATAGAGAAAATGCCCAAATAAAAAAATGAGAGAAAAAGAGAGAAGGGCCAATGCTACTATCCTTTTTCCACACTTGTGCTTCAAAGTAGCACCATGATCTTCATGCTAGAGAGTCTCTTATGTTGTCACTTTCACATACTAGTGGGAATTTTCATTATAGAACTTGGCTTGTATATTCCAATGATGGGCTTCCTCAAAATGCCCTAGGTCTTCGTGAGCAAGCAAGTTGGATGCACACCCACTTAGTTTCTTTTGTTGAGCTTTCATACATTTATAACTCTAGTGTATCTGTTGCATGGCAATCCCTACTCACTCACATTAATACCTATTGATTGGCATCTCCATAGCCCATTGATATGCCTAGTTGATGTGAGACTATCTTCTCCATTTTGTCTTCTCCACAACCACCATTCTATTCCAACTATAGTGTTATATCCATGGCTCATGCTCATGTATTGCGTGAAGATTGAAAAAGTTTGAGAACATCAAAAGTATGAAACAATTGCTTGGCTTGTCATCGGGGTTGTGCATGATTTAAATATTTTGTGTGATGAAGATAGAGCATAGCCAGACTATATGATTTTGTAGGGATAGCTTTCTTTGGCCATGTTAGTTTGAGAAGACATAATTTCTTAGTTAGTATGCTTGAAGTATTATTATTTTTGTGTCAATATTAAACTTTTATTTTGAATCTTTTGGATCTGAATATTCATGCTACAATAAAGAGAATTACATTAAAAATTATGTTAGGGAGCATTCCACATCAAAAATTCTATTTTTATCATTTACCTACTCAAGGACGAGCATGAATTAACCTTGGGGTTGCTTGATAAGTCTCCAACGTATCTATAATTTTTGATTGTTCCATGCTATTATATTATCTATTTTGGATGTTTAATGGGCTTTAATATACCTTTTTATATTATTTTTGGGACTAACCTATTGATACGTCTCCGTCGTATCTATAATTTTTGATTGTTCCATGCCAATATTATTCAACTTTCATATACTTTTTGGCAACTTTTTATATTATTTTTGGGACTAACATATTGATCCAGTGCCCAGTGCCAGTTCATGTCTGTTGCATGTTTTTGGTTTCATAGAATATCCATATCAAACAGAGTCCAAACGGGATAAAATGGACGGAGCTTATTTTTGGAAAATATGGAAAATTCGGAAGGAATCAACGCGAACCAGTGCCCGAGGTGGTCACGAGGCAGCCCCCCCCTTAGGGCGCGCCCCCTACCCTCGTGAGCCCACCATAAGGCGGTTGACACTCTTCTTTTGCCGCAAGAAAGCTAATATTCGGAAAAAAAATCACGGCGAAGGTTTCAGGCCAATCGGAGTTACGGATCTCCATATATATACGAAACGGTGAAACAGAGCCAGAAGAGAGCGCAGAACTAGAGAGAAACAGAGAGATAGATCCAATCGGAGGGGCTCTCGCCCCTCCCATGCCATGGAGGCCAAGGACCAGAGGGAAAACCCTTCTCCCATCTAGGGAGGAGGTCAAGGAAGAAGAGGAAGAAGGGGACCCCTCTCCCCCTCTCCTATGGTGGCGCCGGAACGCCGCCGTGGCCATCATCATCATCACCGTGATCTTCACCAACACCTTCGCTATCTTCACCAACATCTCCATCACCTTCCCCCCTCTATCTACAGTGGTCCACTCTCCCGCAACCCGCTATACCCTCTACTTGAACATGGTGCTTTATGCTTCATATTATTATCCAATGATGTGTTGCCATCCTATGATGTTTGAGTAGATTTTCGTTGTCCTATCGGTGGTTGATGAATTGCTATGATTGATTTAATTTGCTTGTGGTTATGTTGCTGTCCTTTGGTGCCCACCATATGAGCGCGCGCGTGGATCACACCATAGGGTTAGTTGTATGTTGATAAGACTGTGTATTGGAGGGCAAGAGTGACAGAAGCTTCAACCTAGCATAGAAATTGATGCATACGGGATTGAAGGGGGACCAATATATCTTAATGCTATGGTTGGGTTTTACCTTAATGAACATTAGTAGTTGCGGATGCTTGCTAATAGTTCCAATCATAAGTGCATAGAATTCCAAGTAAGGGATGATGTAGCGACCTGACCCGAATGGATCAAGTCTCTGTGCTTAAGTGTCATCCCTGGATCGGTATGCTGACACACACAGTACTCGAGGATTTATAACAGAGGTAAATCACATGTAAAAGTAACGTAAATACTATTACCTCAATCCAAAATAGCGGAAGTAACAAGGTTGTGGATTCCCATCAACACCAACGGCAAAGTTGAGTGTAGAAATTGTAACCCTAACATATCACTTACTCGTCGTAAGAAATCCTGCAACATGAGACGTTGCAGCCACAGAGGGTCAGTACATTGAATGTACTGGAAAATTCACACCATAGAGAAATGATGAGCAATGGCTATCACTACATGCATATATGGCTGGTGGAAAAGCTCTATGGTTATAAGGTTTTTGCGAAAAGCCAATTTTTCCCTACTGCAAAGGAATAAATTTTATTTAACTATCATGGTGGTTATTGAACATTGAGAATGGTTGACAGCATTCTCAATCCCAATTAAGTAACATCATTAAACTCAACAAACTTAATTTAAAGTAACATGATGAGATTCACATGACAATCCAAGTACTAGATACTCAAGACGTCCATAACTGGGGACACGGCTAATCATGATTAGTTTATACACTCTCCAGAGGTTTGTGCACTTTTCCCCACAAGACTCGATCTCCTCCGTTGGGATTCTCGTACTGCATGGTGTTTGAGAAACGGATGACCGAGACATAGTCTTTCAGAGGCGCTAGCACCTTACGATCGGGTAGACCGTTACACCTACTTTCCCCTACATCTGCTAGTCTACCAATGTAAGAGTTTGCACAACTTAGTCAACTATGCTAGAGCCCATAGTAGCTTGTGGCTGCACACGGAAGTTTCTAGTATGAATAATCTCATGATCCCTTTGAGCCTGGGTGGCGGTCCATAAAAAAACAGGCAATCCTGGAATACCCAGGTGCCTAGACAGGCAATCGCTGGAATACCCAGGTGCCTCAATCCACCCAGATGTGTGTTAAAGTTGCCACCTTAAGTAAACCATTAATTAACAATCTCACATCTGTCATGAAACCCTCTCAAACCCAATCCACGTCTACGAGCATAGCATAGTAGTATAAGCATAACGTAATAGTAACCCCCAAGGTTTGAATGCAGGGCAATAGGTTCCTACCTCATCAACTACTTCCCAATACCCACATGTTATCAATCCTACTCATGCAATGTTTGAGGGTTGAGACAATGCATAAAAACTGGGTATGTAAAGGGATATGATCAAAGTGTGAACTTGCCTGCAATGTTGATGAAGATGATTCACGCTCAAAACTCTTGATAGCTCTAGTCGTCACACTCCGTTCAATCTATCGTAAGCAAGCAATAGTAACCACACATAAGCAATCACTCAAAGATCGGAGAGAACGAAGAAGACACTTCGGAAAACCTCAAAACCAAGCACATAACCCTTGCAACATAAAACAATTTCTACCAGTACCAAAATTTTGTGAATTTGGCCTTCTCAGAAAGTTTAGGACAAGAGCTTCGATTGGCAAAAAGAATCAACTAAATCGGAGTTATAAAACTCAAGTTATGATCAAACAAAGTTTGAATACAAAACTGTTTGAATTCAAATTTTAAAAATTTCAAAAACATGTTTGAGTTGGATTAATGGATAGAGAAGTTCGTAATGAAGAAGTGGGCGTCGGTTTCGTTGGATTTGGACTAACGAGTAAAAAGTAATGATCGATTGAAGAACAGGGACTAATCTGTAAAGAAAATCATCACATATAGGTCCCTGGCCGAAAATTAATAAGAATAGGAAAAATCTATCGAGCGAACGCTCGCTACAGAGATCTAAACGACGAACGTTCGTTGGATAATCTAGACTAAAAGAAAAACCGATCGGTTTTAAAAGAGAAAACCTAAATTAATAAAAAACGGAAAACCGAGCGGTTCGGCGGTTTTGTACCGATTCAGCAGCGGTTTACGGTGAAAAGCCGGCGGCGGAGCGGATCCGGCCGACGGCGAACTCCGGCGCGGGCGTCGGGGCGGCGGCGGCGTCCGGCGATGCGGCGAGCGGCGCGACGCGGAGACGAGCGCGCGGCGAGGCGGCGGAGGGGCGCGGCGCAGGCGG
>NC_041392.1:453381626-453394094 GCF_002162155.2 Triticum dicoccoides | reverse complement strand
TGAGATCCGGCAGCGGCGGCGGCGGTTTTCCGCGCGGGCGGCGGCTCGGCGGCGAGGTGCGAGGCGAGGGAGGAGGAGAGACGGGCCCCGAGGCGGCGCCTTTATGAGGAGGGGTGAGGAGGTGGCGTGGGGGAGGGGCAAGAGGAGGTCGGCGGCGGCACGGAGGCGGCGGCGATGTCGTGGCGGCTCGAGACTCCGTCCCGAGCTCGGGGACGAGCGGGGCGCGGTGACGGGCCGGTTGGGCCGTGGCCTGGCGACTGGGCCGGCCCGGTCCTAAGTTTTTTTTAAACATATACTCAGACAAATAAAAATAATAAAAGCAAAATAAATAAAATATTATATAGACATATGATATATCAAAATTTTCAGAAAAAGATTTTCTACTACATGAACATTTTTCTAGAGTCAAATAAAATTCATGCAAATTCAGATAAAACAAAGAGTGCTACTGGTCTATTAAAATCCAATAAAACCATTAAAAAATACCAAAATGATTTCAAATTAATTTTTTCTCCAATTTTCTAATGTAGGGAATCATGTTACCCTATTTTCCATATATTTTATTTTTGGAGAAAAATAATTTGAATAAACTCAAATAATTCCAAATTGAAAATAATTTCAAAAGGACTTTGAATTTGATCCTTGAAACTCCCAACTCATCTTTCATAATTTGAAGAAGTCATTTTATCTCCTCTCGTGAAAATCATTGAGTTGCTTAAAGTTTCTGAATTGGAAATATTTTCCAAATGAAATTCAAATATTTTCAACACCCCTTGTCATTTAAATAATGGAAGAAGTCATGTCATCTTCTCTCCAGGGTTTTGTGATGAAAAAGTTATTTGAATTCACGGAGAGCATAAATGCAAAAATGAAAGTTTGGGAAAGTCCTTTTATTCCCTCTCATTTAACTTTCAAAAAGTTTCGAATTTCACTCACTTTCAGTCAATCAATCAAGCAGTCAGTCAAATCTATCTATTTATTATAACATTCCAAAATTTAGAATTTTGGGATGTTACAGATGACATGCTAGCAGTGGCCTCTCCCACATAATACTTGCTATTGGTCTAGTAAAGTAGTCAATTGCTTAAGGGACAATTTCGCAACTCCTTCCACACTTTTCCACACTCGCTATATTTACTTTAGTTGCTTCTTTACCTTAACAGCCCCTAGTTTTATTTTCGTGCTATTTACTTTCTTGCAAGCCTTTCCGAAAACACCTACAAAGTACTTCTAGTTTCATACTTGTTCTAGGTAAAGCGAACGTCAAGCGTGTGTAGAGTTGTATCGGTGGTCGATAGAACTTGAGGGAATATTTGTTCTACCTTTAGCTCCTCGTTGGGTTCGACACTCTTACTTATCGAAAACTGTTGCGATCCCCTATACTTGTAGGTTATCAAGACCTTTTACTGGCGCCGTTGCCGGTGAGCAATAGCGTGGGGTGAATATTCTCGTGTGTGCTTGTTTGCTTTATCACTAAGTAATTTTTATTTGCTGTTCTTAGTTGTTCTCTATCTTTAGTTATGGATATGGAACACGAAATACCAAAGAAATTAGGTGTACTTGCTGCTCATGGAGATGGGGAACCTCCTAAAACCCTCGATGCTGGTTATGTGAAAGATATTATGTACTACTTAATAGTCCTGAGAAAACCCCATTCAATTATGTAATGGGAGTAATGTTGGATCAACGTGAATACTTTAGGGATTATCGCTTGACACAAACAGGGAAACTATTATGGGATCAAATTCATATATTGAAGTGGTATGCTAGACAACTGTGCGTGGAATATGATTATACTTGTTGCTCTAAGGTGAAGGCTCCACACCTTCCCTTTTCATGTGAATTTAATGATAATGAAACCTTGGCTTCTTATGCTAGAGGTATATATGATTACTATGATGTGGAACAAATAGAAGAATTTGTTGCTTTTATGGGTGCTTATGAAATTGAATCTATGTTTAAAGAGTTTGATGATATTGATGATGCTTGTTATAGATCTGAAAATTTAGCTATCCTCAAATATTGCTATGAGAATTATGAATACAATTATGAAATTAATGCACTTATTAAGAAAGTCTCCGCTGTCCAAGAAGAGACTAATATTCTGCAGGAATCTATGGAAGAAGAAGTTGATGACACTGTGAGCTCATTGGATGAAAAAGATGAGGAGGAGAGCGAAGAACAAAAGGAGGAAGAGCGGATTGATCACCCGTGCCCACCTTCTAACGAGAGTAACTCTTCAACTCATACATTGTTTAATTCCCCTTCGTGCTTACCGAAGGATGATTGCTATGATGACTGTTATGATCCCTATGATTCTTTTGAAATATCCCTTTTTGATGATGCTTGCTATGCTTGTGGCCAAGATGCCAATATGAATTATGCTTATGGAGATGAACTTGCTATAGTTCCTTATGTTAAACATGAAATTGTTGCTATTGCACCCACGCATGATAGTCCTATTATCTTTTTGAATTCTCCCGACTACACTATATCGGAGAAGTTTGCACTTATTAAGGATTATATTGATGGGTTGCCTTTTACAGTTGCACATGATGATTTTGATAGATATAATATGCATGTGCTTGCTGCTCCTACTTGCAATTATTATGAGAGATGAACTATATCTCCACCTCTCTATGTTTCCAATACGATAAAATTGCAAGAAACTGTTTATACTATGCATTGGCCTTTACTAGGTGTGCATGAATTGTTCTTTTATGACATGCCGATGCATAGGAAGAGAGTTAGACTTCGTTATTGCTTGATATATGTTGCTTTGTGCTCACTACTAAATTTCAAATCATTGTTAATTAAAATTGGCTTTGATATACCTTGGGATCCGGGTGGATTCACTACTTGAGCACTATATGCCTAGCTTAATGGCTTTAAAGAAAGCGCTGCCAGGGAGACAGCCCGGAAGTTTTAGAGAGTCATTTATTTCTTTTGAGTGCTTTCATATAGTTTAAAAACATAAAAAATAAAGAGGGGAACCCAAAAATTTTCAAAAAGGAAAGTGAAAGTGAGAAAGACAAGCACTGTTGAAGTGGGAGAGCTCCTTAAACTTTGTTCATGCTCACGGCAACTTTGTGAATCTTGATTACAGAAACTTTTCAACAAAAATAATTATCTCCTTGTATAATTCCATTGTATTATAAAAATAATGTGCCAAGGTTTGCCTTTAGGATGTTTACATTTGCTTGATGGTTTGTACGGTGCAGGACAGAAACTTTGGCTGTAGTGCGTGATTTTAAATTTTTAGCTGGAACGCCAAATGGTTCTGATTCTTCTTGAACTGTCTTCCTATACAAATTTTTTATTTTTCCTAATTTTTGTAGAATTTTTCAAGTATCATAAGTATGGTGAATGTTCAGATTATTACAGACTATTCTGTTTTAGACAGATTCTGTTTTTGATGCATAGTTTGCTTGTTTTGATGAAACTATCAATTTATATCAGTGGATTAAGCCATGAAAAAGTTATATTACAGTAGACACAATGCAAAAACAAAATATGAATTGGTTTGCAACAGTACCTAGAGTAGTGATTTGCTTTATTATACTAACGGATCTTACCGAGTTTTCTGTTGAAGTTTTGTGTGGATGAAGTGTTTGATGATTGAGAAGGCCTCGATGTGAGAAGAAGGAAGAGAGGCAAGAGCTCAAGCTTGGGGATGCCCGAGGCACCCCAAGTAAATATTCAAGGAGACTCAAGCGTCTAAGCTTGGGGATGCTGGGGAGGCATCCCCTCTTTCTTCAATAAATATCGGTATGTTTTCGGATTCGTTTCGTTCATGCGATATGTGCAAGTCTTGGAGCGTCTTTTGCATTTAGGTTTTTATTTTTATTTTTATGCACCATGCTGGTATGAGACAGTCCTTGGTTGATTTATAGAATGCTCATTGCACTTCACTTATATCTTTTGAGTATGGCTTTATAGAATGCTTCATGTGCTTCACTTATATCATTTGAAGTTTGGATTGCCTGTTTCTCTTCACTTAGACAACCGCCATTTGTAGAATGCTCTTTTGCTTCACTTATATTTGTTAGATCATGGGCATATCTTTTGTAGAAAGAATTAAACTCTCATGCTTCACTTATATCTATTTAGAGAGATGACAGGAACTGGTCATTCACATGGTTAGTCATAAAATCCTACATAAACTTGTAGATCGCTGAATTGATATGTTTGATTCCTTGCAATAGTTTCGCGATATAAAGATGGTGATATTAGAGTCATGCTAGTCGAGTAATTGTGAAATTGAGAAATACTTGTGTTGAGGTTTGCAAGTCCCGTAGCATGCACGTATGGTGAACCGTTATGTAACGAAGTCGGAGCATGAGGTGTTTATTGATTGTCTTCCTTATGAGTGGCGGTCGGGGACGAGCGATGGTCTTTTCCTACCAATCTATCCCCCTAGGAGCATGCACGTAGTACTTTGTTTTGATGACTAATAGATTTTTGCAATAAGTATGTGAGTTCTTTATGACTAATGTTGAGTCCATGGATTATACGCACTCTCACCCTTCCATCATTGCTAGCCTCTTCGGCACCGTGCATTGCCCTTTCTCACCTCGAGAGTTGGTGCAAACTTCGCCGGTGCATCCAAACCCCGTGATATGATACGCTCTGTCACACATAAGCCTCATTATATCTTCCTCAAAACAGCCACCATACCTACCTATCATGGCATTTCCATAGCCATTCCGAGATATATTGCCATGCAACTTCCATCATCATCATATACATGACTTGAGCATTTATTGTCATATTGCTTTGCATGATCGTAAGATAGCTAGCATGATGTTTTCATGGCTTGTCCGTTTTTTGATGTCATTGCTACGCTAGATCATTGCACATCCCGGTACACCGCCGGAAGCATTCATATAGAGTCATATCTTTGTTCTAGATATCGAGTTGTAATATTGAGTTGTAAGTAAATAAAAGTGTGATGATCATCATTATTAGAGCATTGCCCCAGTGAGGAAAGGATGATGGAGACTATGATTCCCCCATAGAGTCGGATGAGACTCCGTACTTTACAAAAAAAATAAAAGAGTCCAAAGAAGCCCAAATAAAAAAAAGAGGCCAAAGAAGCCCACCAAAAAAAAATAAAAAAATGAGAGAAAAAGAGAGAAGGGGCAATGTTACTATCCTTTTACCACACTTGTGCTTCAGAGTAGCACCATGTTCTTCATAGAGAGAGTATCCTATGCTTTCACTTTCATATACTAGTGGGAATTTTCATTATAGAACTTGTCTTGTATATTCCGATGATGGGCTTCCTCAAACGCCCGAGGTCTTCATGAGCAAGCAAGTTGGATGCACACCCACTTAGTTTCCAGTTTGAGCTTTCATACACTTATAGCTCTAGTGCATCTGTTGCATGGCAATCCCTACTCACTCACATTGATATCTATTGATGGGCATCTCCATAGCCCGTTGATACGCCTAGTTGATGTGAGACTATCTTCTCCTTTTTGTCTTCTCCACCATCATATTCTATTCCACCTATGGTGCTATGTCCATGGCTCACGCTCATGTATTGCGTGAAAGTTGAAAAGGTTTGAGAACGTCAAAAGTATGAAACAATTGCTTGGCTTGTCATCGGGGTTGTGCATGATGTGAATATTTTGTGTGGTGAAGATGGAGCATAGCCAGACTATATGATTTTGTAGGGATAACTTTCTTTGGCCATGTTATTTTAAAAAGACATGATTGCTTTATTAGTGGGCTTGAAGTATTACTGTCTTTATGTCAAAAGATAGATTATTGCTTTGAATCACTCGTGCCTTAATATTCATGCCATGATTAGACATATGATCAAGATTATGCTAGGTAGCATTCCACATCAAAAATTATCTTTTTTTATCATTTACCTACTCGAGGACGAGCAGGAATTAAGCTTGGGGATGCTGATACGTCTCCGTCGTATCTATAATTTTTGATTGTTCCATGCCAATATTAATCATCTTTCATATACTTTTTGGCAACTTTTTATATTATTTTTGGGACTAACATATTGATCCAGTGCCCAGTGTCAGTTCCTGTCTGTTGCATGTTTTTGGTTTCGCAGAATATCCATATCAAATGGAGTCCAAACGGGATAAAAACGGACAGAGCTTATTTTTGGAAAATATGGAAAATTCGGAAGGAAAATCAACGCGAACCAGTGCCCGAGGTGTTCACGAGGCAGGGGGCGCCCCCCCTAAGGCGCACCCCTACCCTCGTGAGCCCACCGTAAGGCAGTTGACGCTCTTCTTTTGCCGCAAGAAAGCTTATATTCAGAAAAAAATCACGGCGAAGGTTTCAGGCCAATCGGAGTTACGGATCTCCATATATATACGAAACGGTGAAACAGAGCCAGAAGAGAATGCAGAACCAGAGAGAAATAGAGATATAGATCCAATATCGGAGGGGCTCTCGCCCCTCCCATGCCATGGAGGCCAAGGACCAGAGGGGAAACCCTTCTCCCATCTAGGGAGGAGGTCAAGGAAGAAGAGGAAGAAGGGGGCCCCTCTCCCCCTCTCCTCCGGTGGCGCCAGAACGCTGTCGTGGCCATCATCATCATCACCGCGATCTTCACTGAACCTCCGCCATCTTCACCAACATCTCCATCACCTTCCCCCCTCTATCTACAGCGGTCCACTCTCCCGCAACCCGCTGTACCCTCTACTTGAACATGGTGCTTTATGCTTCATATTATTATCCAATGATGTGTTGCCATCCTATGATGTCTGAGTTGATTTTTGTTGTCCTATCGGTGGTTGATGAATTGCTATGATTGATTTAATTTGCTTGTGGTTATGTTGTTGTCCTTTGGTGCCCATCATATGAGCGCGCGCGTGGATCACACCATTGGGTTAGTTGTATGTTGATAGGACTATGTATTGGAGGGCAAGAGTGACAAAAGCTTCAACCTAGCATAGAAATTGATGCATACGAGATTGAAGGGGGACCAATATATCTTAATGCTATGGTTGGGTTTTACCTTAATGAACATTAGTAGTTGCGGATGCTTGCTAATAGTTCCAATCACAAGTGCATAGAATTCCAAGTAAGGGATGACATGCTAGTAGTGGCCTCTCCCACATAATACTTGCTATCGGTCTAGTAAAGTAGTCAATTGCTTAAGGGACAATTTCGCAACTCCTTCCACCACTTTTCCACACTCGCTATATTTACTTTAGTTGCTTCTTTACATTAACAACCCCAAGTTTTATTTTCGTGCTCTTTACTTTCATGCAAGCCTTTCCGAAGACACCTACAAAGTACTTCTAGTTTCATACTTGTTCTAGGTAAAGCGAACGTCAAGCGTGCGTAGAGTTGTATCGGTGGTCGATAGAACTTGAGGGAATATTTGTTCTACCTTTAACTCCTCGTTGGGTTTGACACTCTTACTTATCGAAAACTGTTGTGATCCCCTATACTTGTGGGTTATCACCTATTAACCGAAAGCCCAGTGCAAATTCCTATTTTTTTTGCCTATTTCCATGTTTCGTAGAAAAGGAATATCAAACGGAATCCAAACGGAATGAAACCTTCTCGAGGATCTTTTTTGGCACAAACGTGATCCAGGAGACTTGGAATGGACGTCAAGGAAGCAACGAGGGAGCCACGAGGTAGGAGGGCGCGCCGCCCACCCTCGTGGGCCCCTCGCAGCTCCAGCGACCTACTACTTTCGCCTATATACACTCTTATACCATAAAACCTTTGGGGAGAGCAACAAAACACCTTTTCCACCGCCGCAACCTTCTGTACCCGTGAGATCCCATCTTGGGGCCTTTTCCGGCGCTCCGTCAGAGGGGGATTTGATCACGGAGGGCTTCTACATCAACACCATAGCCTCTCCGACGATGTGTGAGTAGTTTACCATAGACCTTCGGGTCCATAGTTATTAGCTAGATGGATTCTTCTCTCTCTTTGGATCTCAATACAAAGTTTTCCTCGATCTTCTTGGAGATCTATTCGATGTAACTCTTTTTGCGGTGTGTTTGCTGAGATCCGATGAATTGTGGGTTTATGATTTGATTATATATGAATATTATTTGATTCTTCTCTGAATTCTTATATGCATGATTTGATATCTTTACAAGTCTCTTCGAATTATCGGTTTAGTTTGGCCTACTAGATTGATCTTTCTTGCAATGGGAGAAGTGCTTAGCTTTGGGTTCAATCTTGCGGTGTCCTTTCCTAGTGACGGTAGGGGCAGCAAGGCACATATTGTATTGTTGCCATCGAGGATAAAAAGATGGGGTTTATATCATATTGCTTGAGTTTATCCCTCTATATCATGTCATCTTTCCTAAAGCGTTACTCCGTTCTTATGAACTTAATACTCTAGATGCATGCTGGATAGAGGTCGATCTGTGGAGTAATAGTAGTAGATGCTGAATCGTTTCGGTCTACTTGTCATGGACGTGATGCCTATATTCATGATCATTGCCTTAGATATCATCATAATTATGCGCTTTTCTATCAATTGCTCGACATTAATTTGTTCACCCACCGTAATACTTGCTATCTTGAGAGAAGCCACTAGTGAAATCTATGGCCCCGGGGTCTACTTTATATCTAAGTTTCGAATCTACAATTCTAGTTTACTATTTATTTTGCAATTTTTATTTTCCAATTTATACAACAAAAATACCAAAAATATTTATCTTATTATCTTTATTAGATCTCACTTTCGTAAGTGACCGTGAAGGGATTGACAACCCCTTTATCGCGTTGGTTGCGAGGTTCTTGTTTGTTTGTGCAGGTACTAGGCGACTGGCGTGTAGTCTCCTACTGGATTCATACCTTGGTTCTCAAAAACCGAGGGAAATACTTACGCTACTTTGCTGCATCACCCTTTCCTCTTCAAGGGAAAACCAACGCATGCTCAAGAGGTAGCAGCAGACAGTTTGAATGGATTAACAGTATGCCCTGTATCTCACATGCAACTAAAATCTTGACCATATTTGATGCAGCCACCATCACAAATGTTTTGCACCTTTTTTGACGGTTTTCATACACCACCGTTTGCGATTATTGCATCGCACACAGTTTCTCGAAGGGTCTCTGATCATAGTGTCGCGTTAGCAGTCTCCTAAAGTAGTGATATCTCATTAAACTAGTTTCCTTGTCATCCATGAGAAAGAACCCTCAGTATGGCAGATTCGCCAACCGAGCGGAGCTGGGTCGACCACGAGCAGCGTCGAGAAAGTCGTTGGTGATAGGCGGCGGTAAGAGGAAGTGGCAAAATGCGGTGGGCTTTGCCGACAGCCTAGCGGCGGCGCAGGCGTGGAGCTAAGTGTTTACCGCCGCGGTAGGCGGTGCCATGGCAGAGACGCGGAGGAGCTTGTGCAGGTGTGAATGGAGAACGTACCGGAGGGGCCGAGGGGGTGGCGGGCGGGGTGAGGGTTTTTGTGACGTGGGGATGGTGAGTGTTTTCTTTTTTCTTTTTTGAATTAGGTGGTGAGGGTTTTCTGTCCCACAAAGAATTTTGGGGGCGACGGTTTGCTAGAGTGAACCGTGTGTGGTTGACGCAGCAGGAAAAATGAAAGTCATTGCACACGATTCCAATTTTGGGAACTGTGTGTGTTTTACGTACTACCTCTTTCCTGGTTTATTGGTCCCTGTTGTAATTTTTACCAAAATTTGGCGAAATATTTAACATACTCAGACATAGATAATAAGCATACACGTAGATAAACATAGTTCAACCATAAGTAGTACATAGTTCAATGGTATTAAGCATACTCAAGCGTACATATATAGTTCCATCCATCCCACATCTCATCTCACAGGCCGGCACGATCCTGAAGCTTCTCCAGGTACTTGGCGTACGCGTCATGCGCCATCCTGCGAGAATACTTCTGCTTGAAGGAGCCAATGGCCCGTCCTTTGCATGCGCTAGAACACTTAGATATGCGTCATGAAGCTTCTGGTTGCAAAATGGGCATCCATAGCCGCCGTTCCAGGTCCTAATACGCCTGTTATGCATTCCGGCATAAAGCTCCCTCAGGATTTGCCTGTTGTACCTCCTCTGGACATCTTCATCCTCGCTGTCCACATCGTCAGACAGCACCTATACGAATAGTCAAACAAATTTGGCGTCAAATCAATGATTACATGTCGTGAAGTAGGATTAGGAATTTATGGCTATTTATTTATACATATCCAGAGATTATGGTTCGATTTTTAAGCGTGGTCGTCTATGTACAGACCAATCTTGAAGAAAATAATGGCACAAACATATGTAGGTCATTGAAAATCAATTGTCAAGCCCTGGCTAGGAATTATTAGCTCGAACACTAACCCTAGTCAGATTACTAGCAGAAATCATTTGCACAGATGAAACAACTAATCACTTATCACCTGTACCATTCAAACAATCAATACACTACATGGATCTAACAAAACTTACTCGGATTTCATGGATTGGGAGAACATAACCATAGGATTTATATCACAAAAAGGGGGAGGCAGGAGTAACCAGAGAAACCCTATGATATATTTGACACATAAATGGATACAGATGACTAACTAGCTGTCCGTCGTCGTCGGAGTCGTCGCCGGAGTGGTCGTCGGAGTCGTTGCCGGAGTGGTTGTCGGAGTCAGTGTGGAACTCCGCCTACGGCTGTGGAAGCTCGACGCCGTCGACGACGTCGGGGTGCAGCGTTAACTCGCCGGCGGTGACGGAAACCTCTGTCTCCATCTCCACGCCGTGCTCCGGTGCTTTAGCAGCCCTGACGTCGCCACTCCCTTCGATGAGGCGCTTTAATGGCATCCTCATACACTGACGGCTTTGAGGACTGAGAGCGGCGTCGAGGATGCAAGTGGAGAAAGAGGATTGTGTGTGCATAGAGAGGATGGGGAGGCGGGCAGCAGTCAAACCGATGGCTCGCCTCCCGGTGAGCCTGCGCACCGGACTGCTGGCATGCCTACCAAAGTTTCACACAGCTACTCGCATGCCTCCCGATGACACTTCGCAGCAAGCATTCCTCCGTCAATTCACACACCTACACGCATGCCTCCCCGTCTGCCTATGCGGCGGACACGTCCCGTCAACTCACGCCTGCTCGCACGCCACACGGGTCGTGCGGCGGCACATATATTATTTTTCTATTTGGATGATTAATGTTGCTGCTTTATTGCTTAACCGAAGCATGGCATGTATCCATTGTTGGTCTAGCACTCACGGTTCGAATAAATAACCCGTTTGGGATATTGGTTCCCAATTATTAATAATCTCCCGTTTGTAATTAGATAAAGATTACATCAAAACTGGTCTCAAATTTGACCCAAAAAAGCACAATGCCACTTTGTATTGGTGTCCATATGACAACACGATAAGTTTCATGAACTTTCAATAAGTTTTGGATGTACTAGAATTTAAAAATCAAGATTCTCAATGTTTGAAATTTGTTGCATGGAGAGTAAACATGCACCCAGTGAGACACATGTGTTTTTGCAATCCATTTAGGTGCACTGTCACGTGTGCATGTAGCTCAAATTTGATTTTTGCACATTATACCCGTAGAAAAGCAATCAATCAATGTACTAAAATGTCTTAATGATCTCTGTGATTATTTTGAAATTAAAATGTCCCTCATTTGTTAACATGTATGTTCACAGAGGGATAATTAATTTAACATGCATCGTAGTTGCGGTAGATTCGCGGTGTGTGTGTGGGTGTGTGCGTTTGGGGGTGGCGGGTGGCTCGCAGTACACTACGAGTTGTGAGCCACCATGTGGGTTGGCCGTTTTGTTAGGCAGGCCAGTGCCACATCAGAGTCGTGAACTCGTTATTTAAAACATTACACAACCCTGTCATACATAAATGTTTTGGCCACATGCAGTTGATGGTTGTCCTACACGACACTCGATACTCGCGTGTGATGCTTTTTGTGGGCCCGCGAGGTCGTCGTCCATCACTTTGACGAACAGCCGGCAGTGAGGTTAATTTGACCAGGAAGGTAGAATATTTTTTGTTTGTGTTATGGTGGTATATAGTACGCGTCGAAGAGGTGGGAGGGGACTAGCATATATACTATATGTACGCGTCTGTGAACAATTACACCTCACTCAGTGTCGGGACTTTTTGGTTGCCGAGGCACGTGGCACATCAAAATTGTGAAATTGGTTATTCAAACATCACACAACACCTTTTTGGGCCACATGCATATCCTAGCTAGGACACTCATGTGTGATGCTTCCATCTGTGGGCCCACGAGGCCATCGTCGATGCATGCATGCATCACTTTGACATACATCAGGAGAGGTTAATTAATTTCACCATCGATGGGGATTCTTTGGGGTTACATATATTACGACATGAGCGTATAGTATGTGGTGAAGAGGGGGGAAGGGGACCATCATATGTAATACGCTTGATATGAACCTCGCTCTGTGTGGGTGCATGGTTTACAGTTTTTGAGGCATGTGGCACATCAAAGTTGTGCATTTTGGGTATTCAACACA
>NC_041392.1:453368841-453381314 GCF_002162155.2 Triticum dicoccoides | reverse complement strand
CATGCAAAGCGGTGGTGGTTGTCCTCTCGCACCCACTTAAGCGGTTATCAGCGATATCGATGCTTTCCATTTGTGGGCCCGCTTGGTCCATCACTACTTTTTGCCTGGCAACAAGAGGGGTTAATTTGACTTAGGAGGGGATTATTATTTTTGCTCTGGGATGACATGCATGATACAGCTTGAGCACATACACATGCATGTGTACGCATGAATCCCTCCCATCTAGTCAAAGAGGCTAGTACAACGACACATCATGAACCGATCTCGCTCTGTGCGGGGAGATAGTGTATGATTTTTGACACGCGTGCCACATCAATGTTGTGTATTCAAACATGCATGCACGCATCACCTCCATACATATGCATGTAGTGGTTGCCTTCGAACGGTACACTCCCTCGCGTGGTTATCGACGACAAACCTATATATTCGTGGGCCCGCGTGGGCATCCATGATCACCTGACCAACAACAAGATAAGTTACCATGGCGGCTTCATTTGGTTTGTGTTATCGTAGTATATGTCATGGTGAGATTCAGACCTAATGTCACAGCCCTAGAATATCTGAGTGTATTAGTTGCATTAGTGAGCATGCATCATGTTAAATTCAAGAAATTGAATTGAAGAATATTCAAAGCCTCAGAAATTACTTTAAAAAGGGAAAGAACCCTTAAAATTGCATTCAATGAAACCAAAATGGCCTTCATTAATGTTTGATAATTTCGGAAAGGGTTTGGGTCCAAACAAAAATTAGTGAACATTTTTAAGGAATCATTTTGGCATTGAATTTAAATCACTATGGTATTTGAATTTGAATATATATTCATATTATAAGGAATATATTTTCAAATGCTTTGTTATATTTTATGTACATTTGGAGAAGTTCTTTGAGTGACATAAAATATTCAGAGAAGTGTTTGGCATTGTTTGAATTTGCTTGAATTCAAAACAGTGGCAAAAGTTTAAATAAAAGAAAACAAACAGAATGAAATAGACACAACCTCCTGCTACTTACCTGGCGCAGCCCACCTGGCGGCCCCGCTGGCTAGCCCAGCCCAGCTCCCCGCCTGTCACATTCCTCCTCGCGCGAGTAGGCGAAGGCGCGTGCCCGGCACGTGCAGCCACACGCCGAGCCACCTCCTGCCTGGCTACTTGCTCCCCCGACGCTCTGGACGCCTCCCACGTGGCCACGCACCTCTCTGCTTCTCTCTCCCCCTCCGTGCTCATTTTCCCCTCCCCTGGCTCTCTCCTCTGAACTCACCCGAGCGCTATCGTTGCCGTCGCTCGTCGTAGCCACGGCCACCATCCACCTCTCGCCTCGCCGACGCGTCCACGAGCTCTGCCTAGACTCCCTCGACGTCCTCGAAGAGCCAAGAAACCGGGGGCACACCATATCGTCATCACCGCCGTCGTCTTCATCGTCGGCCGCCCGAGATCGCCATCGTCGTTTCGTCGCCGCCTCTGCCTCCCCGAGCCCATGGAGCTGCTCCTCGACCTCACCGTGAGCCCCTGCCCCAAACCCCTCTTCCTCCCCTCGCATTTGTGCACTCTAGCCCCATCCGCCGCCGCACCTAAGAGCTTCTGCCACCGGCCATGTCGCCACCGCCGCGCTAGTCACTGGAGCTCACTTCCGAGCACTCCATCATGCTCAGCACGCTCCCAGTAGCAGATATCACGCCACCGCACCCTCCTCGTGCACCACAACGCGATCCTGTGTGCAACCGAACTCCGTCTGCCGCTGCGAGCTTGTTTCCAACTTGCTCCGGTCAACCCACGGCCTCCCACCTGCTCCCCTGGATGCGGGCGAGCACGGGCTATGCCCCGGTGGTCTCCGCACGTCCATCCGCCGCCTCTAGCGCAGGTCCGGTGAGTTCCCGCCGTGCTTTTGGTCGCCGTCGGCCGAACTCCAGCGACAGCTGACGTGGCACCATCATTAGTACTAATCACCGCCAGCTAACCACTTAACAGACGTTGACAAAGGGCCCCACAGTTGGTCAAAGTGCGGGTCAACGCGGGTTTAGCACGTGTGTCACTGACCAATGGACCCCATTGGTCAGGTTTGACCCTGGTCAGCTCGGTTGACCTACTGACGTGGTATTGACACACTGCTGACATCATAATTACATTTGCTGGGATTTTCTTATTTAGGAATTAATCTAAAAATTCCAGAAAATGTTTAAAACTTCTAAAAATCATAGAAATTAAACCGTAACTCCAAATGAAATAAATCATATAAGAAACATTATCAGAAAAATATGAAGAACCTGTTTATGGAAGTTTCATGCATGTTTGAACAAGTTAACCTCACTGAATAAGATAACTCATGATTAGGACAATTTATGAACCTGCATTTGCAGTTGGAGTTTAACCTTGTTTGAATTCCACTTCAATTAACTTGGCATACTACTGCATTAGGTTAATTCAATTCCTTAACATGACATGCCATTCATTTGATTGTGCATTGTAGTGAATGTTGTTCCTTTTTGTGTTTTCTGGTGGTTGTTCCCCCTCGGTAGATGTATGTTCCGACGATGTGATTAATGACACTGATGAAGACATAATGCTATCTTCAGAAGTGCCAGGCAAGCAAAAACCCTTGTTCATTCTGACACAATCCCACTCTCTCGCTCCTGCACAATTTTTTTGCATTAGGACAACAATGATTCATCTGTTACATGTTGCGGTAGTTGAACCCCTTTCCCTCTGCATGACCTATCATTGCCACAGTAAATAGATGAAACCCACTAGCATGAGTAGGAGTTGTTTGAGCCCTAGTGTGCCTACTCATTCATGCTTGTCTGTCATGACTGCTACTGCTTAGAGTTGAGTCAGGTCTGGTTCACCGGGGATGAATTGGAATGGTGATGAACATGTCCTACTATGTGTGAGCTAAGTGTGTGAACACGATTTGGTAAAGGTAGCGATGAGAGGCCATATTGGAGTACATGGTGGGTTGTCTCATTGAAACCGTCCTCAGGAACCGAGTTCTGTGTTTGTGATCCATGAACAGTTACTACCATGCTTTGGGCCCGGAACCAATGGACCCTCTCGACTTATTAACCACCCCTGTCCTTTGTCCGGGAGTTGCAAGTAGTTTCTAGTGTTTGTAGTATGTTGGAGGCCGTGCGCATCGCTGACCCAAGGGGTGGGCTGTGATGCGGTAGGCACGTGGCACGGTGTACCGGGACGCCTGTTTGGTGCCTCGGGAACCATGCACACATCGTTCAGGGTTGTATGTGGAAACCTCGGCCGGACTCCCTGTGGATGGAACCTGAATAGGCGATAAACCTGTACTAGGGACTTGTGTGGTTAGTCAGGTCGTGGCCGACACCCTCGCTGGGCTTCTGCTTGATGGTTGACGAGTACATGTCGTGTAAACGGCGATAAGTGGTGAGAGCATGTGTGAATAAGTACACCCCTATAGGGTTAACATCATCTATTCGAATAGCCGTGTCCGCGGTAAAGGACTTCTGGGTTGCCTGTGCAGTTCATAGATAAGTGAAAGTGGATACTCTAAAATGTGCAAGATCAGCGTGAGCGCTATGGATGGCCTTCTCGTAGGGAGACGGGAGAGGATCATAGTGGTGTATTGATATGGTGAATATGTGGACTCGTGTGCACCACCTCAAAGGAGTTACTTACAATCGTAGTGTAGGATAGCCACTAAGTCAAAGCTGGCTTGCTGCAGTTAAACTCCGCCACCCCTTTGTTGATATTGGTGCATATGTGGCTAGTTCTGATGTAAGTCTTGTTGGGTACATTTGTACTCACGTTTGCTTAATTTATGTTTTTGCAGAGAGACTTTAGTCTCACTAGTAGGTCCCCGTGGACTTTGACGTTTAGCTTGTTACCTCAGCTACGATCTTGTGCCCTCGGTAGGGTCTTGTAAATAGTCAGGCTTCTCAGCCTTTTCATTTATAGTTGTCTGTACTCAGACAAGTTAAGCTTCCGCATGTGCTTTTTGCTTGTATGACTTGAATGCTGGGTCATCAGACCCATGTTTGTAATATCTGGCTCCTCGGAGCCTAATGAATAAATACTTTGAGTCGTAGAGTTTTGGTGTGATGCCATGTTGTATTTGCAGCTTGCTACTGCTCCGGAACACTTAGGCTAGCCGGCATGTGTCCTTCTTCGTTCTTGTGTCTTTCCCTTCGGGGAAATGTCACGCGTTGTTCGTTTAAGTCCTTATAGCTTGCTATGACTTGGGTTCATACGTTGATGACCGACACATTCGTTGCTGGGTCATGTATGCCTGTCCCTGTAAGTTAGTGCCACTTTGGATTCATGACTAGTCATGTCGGCCTGGGTTCTTTGTCATATGGATGCTAGCGACACTATCATATACGTGAGCCAAAAGGCGCAAATGGTCCCGGTCCAGGTAAGGTGGCACCCATGGGAATACCGTGCGTGAGGCCGCAAAGTGATATGATGTGTTACATGCTAGATCGGTGTGACTTAGGATCGGGGTCCTGACAGCTTTGGTATCAGAGCCTGACTGCCTATAGGATTACCAAGCCAAACTTGTCGAAGTTGAGTCTAGAAATGCTTTAGTTATATAAGGGAATTGATTGTGGAAGGGAACGTACGGCTCTTTTTACTCCTTTACCTTATGCCCTCTGATCTGAGTCACCATATTCTCTTCTACGGGGGTTAAGAACTAGGCTTCTCATCTTTATTTTAGGATCACGTGTTACTAATCCGTAGACTTATAGGTTTGATGGTTTCAAGCCTCAGTTCAGTTCTAGTACTCCCGTATGTTGACCATTGATCTCGTAACCTTGATATTGTGATGTTGAGTGGTTATGGCACCATTTTTGCAAGATGTCTCAAATCCTTTTCAAGCATTTACAACCATTATGCTGTCCGAGTCATCCCAGGTTACTAAATAGTCTGATGCATTTGCAAATCCCTTCTTTCCGTTCTCGATGTTCCTTTGGGCCAGATTAACCACACTAATCATCGAGTTGAGGTACTTCGTTGCCTCGATGTATATGTTGAAGCCATTATTTTGACCATAGGCGTCTTAGGTAACCACTCAGTAATCTAGAAATGCTTTGTATCCCTAGTGTGATGATTCTGGCCATTATTCTCGAAAGCATCCCGTGATGCCATTTAGTTAGTAGACATTCTATTTCTGGGTTCTTGAACCCGAGATTCACTCTACTTACCTCACGTTGATAGTGTTTTCTAGTTCCTTTAGGATATTAGTAACCTTTGTGATAGTCTTTGAGGTCCGTAGTATATCATTCTTCCAATTCCATAAACCATTATGCGAGAAGATCTTTGAACCAATGATAAAAACAAGAGTGCTCTTGATGAGTTCTCCATTCTATATTGTGACTCTGCCAGATCAACCTTTATGCATGGGTTATCAAGAAGAAATATGTTGAGCTTGTTCTGCATACTAATCTATGCACCCACAACTCAGAAAACCATATGTTCCTTTGAGTTGTCCCTCTTTAGTTGTATTGTGACCTCCGTCTATCAATTGATAGTCAGGAGTAGTTGTGCATTCATGTTCATCGATGCCTATTATTTTTATGGTCCGTCGGTCCATTCTATTCCAGAATGACTAGGAGAAACAAACTCCAATACAATCCATTTCTAGGATTGGGTCAAAGTAGTTGTATTCCACTGATCAAATGCCAAACCAGCTTTTGTTTTGCTCTACCTGGGAGTATTACCCTATTTATGTAAAGAATATCATAGGAATTGCACCATCTCTTATGAATTCTTGATGCAGTGATACTTCTCACCATCATCATTCATTCCTCGGTCCTCATGTTGTTGTAACCAGAATGCCGACAAGTGAATTGTGATGTGTGAAATCAATACTCCGAGCAACTCGTTGCTTGGTAGTAAATGGACAATATTCTCATTCTTAGCATGTTGGTTATTGAATCATCATTCTAATATAGATTGTGCTACCTAGTCCTTATTTCTGGTGCACTCTTCGATGAATGAGTTAGGATTATTCAATCCCTTGCTTATTTGATCATATCGTCTTGCTCTGAAAAGCGAGATTGTTCCTGAGCTTAATAACATATCGGTGGTTCGTGATTTTCTGAATATCCTCTCGGAAGTATCACCAGGTTGTCCCCTGACAGTTATGTTCAACTTGCGATCAAGTTGGTTTTCTTATAAACCACCCCTCTCCAAGAATCTGTGTTGGATACCCCTGAGCTAGTTGGTTAAGCTAAAACAACTTGGAGAGTTGGAAGATAAAAGCTTTGCCTGACCTCGCTCATTCCAAAGGGATATTTTGTGTATCTGTGTTGAAGAAAGATGATATCTTCATTGATTGGTCCTCGTGATCAATTGATGGACCTATTGTCCTACCCAGATCTTCGATTTGCATATGGGTTGTCGTCAAATCAAATCAGAACCAACGATGTTCATAATGTTGTCTTACTCGCGGTTGTCCCTCGAGCATACACCATTATATATTTTGGTCTGACCAATACTATCACATTGTTCACATAATGGTGGAAGTCCAGTGATATGGAAATTCTGATGAGTTGCTGTTGAGCCCATCAGCAGCATTTTGTCCCCACCATGATTCATGTTGAACATCAAGCTAGTGTTGGAAACTTTTGTAAGCATTATCTTTGTGTTCCGTTCATGAAGCCTATGTTTGGATGAAAGAAGTGACTTCCTCTAACTCGCGTGCATTTGGTGCAAGTTGCCACCGTGAATTTGAGAAAGCTTGTTTTGCTTCCCCTAGAATCATTCCAAGTCAGTCATGCATATGTGCGAAGTATTCTGTGGTCTGGAGACTTGCAACCTTCATTCTATGTGTATTCTTAGCACACCAAGCCACTGATTGACTTGTTCAAGGAAAAGAAGTCTATGCTTGGGATCTAATCCATGGACTTGCGTAAAGATTTTGAAATCGTCGACGATGGTTCCCCACCTGAACTCGGTAGTGTTTTGTTGTAAGACTATTATGTGGTCATGCTTGTCTTGGGCAGCTTGTTCACATGTGTGTAGCAGAACCAACTCATGTTTTGGAGCTTGCTGCCATAGTCCATTTCCCGAGAATCTCGCAACGTTTGTGTTGCAACTCTTATTTTCAGACATGTTAAGTCTGAAGTATCCTGTTACTAACTAGATTTGAATCTCGGGCAGATATGATGGTTGGAACATTCCCAACATTTGCACTTTGTTCCCAGCTTGCACCGCCATTGTGCCAATTTCCCATGGGTCGCCCTTCTCAGTAATTGTTGTTTGGGATCATCTTCAAAAGTGGTCCTACCATGGGTCCCATCCATTTCCGACAATAAGCAAAATCATCCATTGTGTTGTCTTCAACAAGGTAGTCCACATCATCTATTCTAGTCTGAGTATGCCATCCTTTTGGACTTCTTCAAACGATCGATTGTGAATTGCCTTAGCTTGGTATAGAGAGTTTCTGTGATCTATGTATCAAAAGTAATACTTTTTTCCACTTAAGGGGATAATTCTACAAGTCACCTTCCGTAAGGTGTCACGTTATGGAATCATGGCAATTATCTCCTTGCTACTTTGAAACCATGCACCATCTTACTCAAGTGTGGAATCATTGCCTACCAACTTGAACCTTCGTCATCTAGTTGTCCATCACCCCCGACGTGTGTTATGTGTCTCAGCTCAAGAGATATTATTATGTCTCATTCCATGAGTTGATCTTGAGTTGCTCGATCTTGAGAAGATCGATTCCTATAGAGTTTCTTCCGTCGTCACTGTGTTGGACAAAGATCTCGAAAGCAAGGATGTCAAGATCAATATGATGCAAGCAATCAACATTCTGGTGAAGTGTAATCTGGATCGTGAAGATTGTGTTGTCCTTGTGATCCCTCTGTCTTCTTACCTCATGTCTTGAATCTCGGGACGAGATTCTTGTTTAGTGGGGGTGAGTTGTCACAGCCCTAGAATATCTGAGTGTATTAGTTGCATTAGTGAGCATGCATCATGTTAAATTCAAGAAATTGAATTGAGGAATATTCGAAGCTTCGAAAATTACTTTTAAAAAAGGGCAAGAACCCTTAAAATTGCATTCAATGAAACCAAAATGGCCTTCATTAATGTTTGATAATTTTGGAAAGGGTTAGGGTCCAAACCAAAATTAGTGAACATTTTTAAGGAATCATTTTGGCATTGAATTTAAATCACTATGGTATTTGAATTTGAATATATATTCATATTATAAGGAATATATTTTCAAATGCTTTGTTATATTTTATGTACATTTGGAGAAGTTCTTTGAGTGACATAAAATATTCAGAGAAGTGTTTGGCATTGTCTGAATTTGCTTGAATTCAAAACAGTGGCAAAAGTTTAAATAAAAGAAAACAAACAAAATGAAATAGACACTACCTCCTGCTACTTACCTGGCGCAGCCCACCTGGCGGCCCACCTGGCTCGCCCAGCCCAGCTCCCCACCCGTCGCCTTCCTCCTCGCGCGAGTAGGCGAAGGCGCATGCCCAGCGCGCGCAGCCACACGCCGAGCCACCTCCTGCCAGGCTGCCTGCGCCCCCGACGCTCTGGACGCCTCCCATGAGGCCACACACCTCTCTGATTCTCTCTCCCCCTTCGTGCTCATTTTCCCCTCCCCTGGCTCTCTCCCCTGAGCTCACCCGAGCGCTGCCGTCGTCGTCGCTCGCTGTAGCCACGGCCACCGTCCACCTCTCGCCTCGCCGACGCGTCCACGAGCTCCGCCTAGACTCCCTCGACGTCCTCGAAGAGCCAAGAAACCCGGGGCACACCGTATCGTCGTCACCATCCTCGTCTTCATCGTCGGCCGCCCGAGATCGCCATCGCCATTTCGTCACCGTCTCCGCCTCCCCGAGCCCACGGAATTGCTCCTCGACCTCACAGTGAGCCCCTGCTCCAAACCCCTCTTCCTCCCCTCGTGTTTGTGCACTCTAGCCCCATTCCCCGCCGCTCCCGAGAGCTTCTGCCACTGGCCATGTCGCCGCCACCGCGCTAGTCACTAGAGCTCGTTTTCGAGCACTCCATCATGCTCAGCACGCTCAGTAGCAGATATCACGCCACCGCCACCCTCCCCGTTCACCACAACGCGATCCCGCGCGCAACCGAACTCTGGCCGCCGCCGCGAGCTTGTTTCTGACAAGCTCCGGTCAACCCACGACCTCCCACCTGCTCCCCTGGATGCGGGCGAGCACGGGCTACGCCCCGGTGGTCTTCGTACGTCCATCCGCCGCCTCTAGCGCAGGTCCGGCGAGTTCCCGCCACGCTTTTGGTTGTCGCCGGCCGAACTCCGGCGACAGCCGACGTGGCACCATCATTAGTACTAATGACCAACAGTTAACCACTTAACACACACTGATAGAGGGCCCCATAGTTGGTCAAAGTGTGGATCAATGCGAGTTTATCACATGTGTCACTGACAAGTGGACCCCATTGGTCAGGTTTGACCCTGGTCAACTCGGTTGACCTGCTGACGCGGTAGTGACACACTGCCAACGTCATAATTACATTGGCTGGGTTTTCTTATTTAGGAATAAATCTAAAAATTCTAGAAAATGTTTAAAACTTCTAAAAATCATAGAAATTAAACCGTAACTCCAAATGAAATAAATCATATATGAAACATTATCATAAAAATATGAAGAACCTATTTATGGCACTTTCATGCATGTTTGAACAAGTTTACCTCACTGAATAAGAAAAATCATGATTAGGACAATTTATGATCTAGCATTTGGAGTTGGAGTTTAACCTTGTTTGAATTCCACTTCAATTAACTTGGCTTACTACTGCATTAGGTCAATTCAATTCCTTAACATGACATGTCATTCATTTGATTGTGCATTGTAGTGAATGTTGTTCCTTTTTGTGTTTGCCGGTGGTTGTTCCCCCCTCAGTAGACGTATGTTCCGACAATGTGATCGATGAGGCTGATGAATACACAATGCTATCTTCAGAAGTGCCAGGCAAGCAAAAACCCCTTGTTCATTCCGATACAATCCTACTCTCTCGCTCCTGCTCACTTTTATTGCATTAGGACAACAACGATTCATCTGTTACATGCTGCGGTAGTTAAACCCCTTTTCCTCTGCATGACATGTCATTGCCACAGTAAATAGATGAAACCCACTAGCATGAGTAGGAGTTGTTTGAGCCCTGGTGTGCCTACTCATTCATGCTTGTTTGTCATGACTGCTACTTCTTAGAGTTGAGTCATGTCTGATTCATCAAGGATGAATTGGAATGGTGATGAACATGTCCTACTGTGTGTGAGCTAAGTGTGTGAACACGATTTGGTAAAGGTAGCGATGAGAGGCCATGTTGGAGTACATGGTGGGTTGTCTCATTGAAACCGTCCTCAGGAACCGAGTTCTATGTCTGTGATCCATGAACAGCTACTACCACGCGTTGGGCCATAACCAATGGACCCTCTCGACTTAAACCGCCCTTGTCCTCTGTCCGGGAGTTGCAAGTAGTTTCTGGTGTTTGTAGTATGCTGGAGGCCGCGCGCATCACTGACCCGAGGGGTGGGCTGTGATTCAGTAGGAGCGTGGCACGGTGTACCGGTATGCCCGTTTGGTGCCTCGGGAACCCTGCACACATTGTTTGGGGCCGTATGTGGAAACCTCGGCCGAACTCCCTGCGTATGGAACCTGAATAGGTGATAAACCTGGACTAGGGACTTGTGTGGTTAGTCAGGTCGTGGCCGACACCCTCGCCGGGCTTCCGCTTGAAGGTTGCCAAGTACATGTCGTGTAAACGACAATAAGTGGTGAGAGCATGTGTGAAGAAGTACACACCTGCAGGGTTAACATCATCTATTTGAATAGTCATGTCCACGGTAAAGGACCTCTGGGTTGCCTGTGTAGTTCATAGACAAGTGCAAGTGGATACTCTAAAATGCGCAAGATAAGCGTGAGTGCTATGGATGACCTTCTCGTAGGGAGATGGGAGCCGATCCATAGTGGTGTATTGATATGGTGAATATGTGGACTTGTGTGTGCCACCTCAAAAGAGTTACTTGCAATCGTAGTACAGGATAGCCATTGAGTCAAAGCTGGCTTGCTGCAGTTAAACTCCACCACCCCATTGTTGATACTGATGCATATGTAGCTAGTTCTGATGTAAGTCTTATTGGGTACATTTGTACTCACGTTTGCTTAATTTATATTTTTGCAGAGAGACTTCAATCTCACTAGTAGGTCCGCGTGGACTTCGACATTTAGCTTGTTACTTCAGCTACGATCTTGTGCCCTCGGCAGGGTCTTGTAAATAGTCGGGTTTCTCAGCCTTTTCATTTCTAGTTGTTTGTACTCAGACAAGTTAAGCTTCTGCATGTGCTTTTTGCTTGTATGAGTTGAATGTTGGGTCATCAGACCCATGTTTGTAATATCTGGCTCCCCGGATCCTAATGAATAAATACTTTGAGTCGTAGAGTTTTGTTGTGATGCCATGTTGTATTTGCACATATCGGGCATATTGTGTGTATGTTATTGAAATGCTTGGTATGTGTGGGATTCGACAACCTAGTTGTTTATTCTTGGTAGCCTCTCTTACCGGGAAATGTCTCCTAGTGATTCCACTGAGCCATGGTAGCTTGCTACTGCTCCGGAACACTTAGGTTGTCCGACATGTGTCCTTCTTCGTTCCTGTGTTTGTCCCTTCGGGGAAATGTCATGTGTTGTTCCTTTAAGTCATTGTAGCTTGCTACGACTTGGGTTCATACGTTGATGACCGACACGTTCGTTGTTGGGTCATGTATGCATGTCCCTGTAAGTTAGTGCCACTTTGGATTCACGACTAGTCATGTCGGCCTAGGTTCTTTGTCATATGGATGCTAGCGACACTATCATATACGTGAGCCAAAAGGCGCAAACGGTCCCATGCCAGGTAAGGTGGCACCCATGGGAATACCATGCACGAGGACGCAAAGTGATATGATGTGTTACATGCTAGATCGGTGTGACTTAGGATCGGGGTCCTGACACCTAATTAAGTTTGAGCGCATATACTATGCAGACATGCATGCATGAATCCCCGTCGTTGGCTTGAAGTGTGGTGTAACATACATATGCATCATCAACCTAACCCTCACTCAGCCTGGGGATTTCTAGTTCGAAATCATGGTGCCACATCAAAGTTGTTCCATTGTTACTCAAAAACACACCTCTCCATACATATGTTTGGGCCACACGCATGTAGTGGTTGTCTTCGGGACTAGCTCCTTGTGTGATTATTGGCGAGCTATCCCATCTCCGGGGTCGCATGGACGGCCATCAGTTTGACCAACAACAAGAGAGAGGTTGTACGACCAAGGTGGATTATTCTTGGTCCGTTTTACGATCCATCTTGGTGAGATATATGCCTCTCTGGCCTGCCGACTAAAAGTGTGTGGGGGTGCTACTTCATAGTTTGCTAGGTGAAACTCGGCTGGGGGCATGCATTCATAGCATAGGATTCCCTTCGTGGCGACACGAGGGGGAGGGGGGCTGCTAGCTACTTCACAAT
>NC_041392.1:453306176-453368024 GCF_002162155.2 Triticum dicoccoides | reverse complement strand
GAGGGAGTAGGGGGGCTGCTAGCTACTTTGCACTTTGCTAGGGTGAACCTCGGTTGGGGGGAGGGGCATGCATTCATAGCTTAGGATTCCCTTCATGCCGACGCGAGGGGGGTGGGGGCAAGCAATACAGTGCGCTTTGTGAGAGAGGTGCCACATCGAAGTTGCATTTGGTATTTGAAAATCAAACCACCCTTCTGATACATAAATTTGGTCCACATGCAAGTGTATCCGTGTTCTGACCCTCTCCCGTGTCATTTTTTGCCAAATTTATGAACATTAGATAAGTCCGATGACGCAACAGACACAGCTCACTCAAACTAATCGTGTGCCACGCCGGTGCACCTGTCACGCACACATCCGCACAGTACTTTGGGCTCCACGAGGCTCCCCCTCTCAAAAATATATGCCCGCCTCGAGGGTTTTTCTGTTGCATAACACACGATTGTTATCTCCGGACTGTGTGCGATGTTTCTTGTTCCCAATCCCGCCTACATCCCTAGAGAATATCTGCCCACCTCGAGGGTTTTTTCTGTTTCATAAGACACAATTGTTATCTCCGGACCGTGTGGGATGCACTATCATCAAAATGTTCAATAGCTCAGCATTTCAATCCCGCGTTTGACTCCCGCGTAGTAAAATTTTCAGTACCCGCGTCATTTTCTCAAACACCCCGCCCCCCTCCACACACACACACACACACACACACACCAAAACCTCCTTGGACGTGTGCACGCACACACACACACCCTCCCTCGCTCGAAACCCTAGCAAGGTCCCCGCCGCCGCAAGGTACTACCTCTTGAGCACTTGCGTTAGTTTTCCCTTGAAGAGGAAAGGGTGGTGCAGCAAAGTAGCGTAAGTATTTCCCTCAGTTTTTGAGAACCAAGGTATCAATCCAGTAGGAGGCCACACACGAGTCCCTCCCACCTACACAAACAAATAAATCCTTGCAACCAACGTGATAAGGGGTTGTCAATCCCTACACAGTCACTTACGAGAGTGAGATCTGATAGATATGATAAGATAATATTTTTGGTATTTTTATGATAAAGATGTAAAGTAAAATAAAAGGCAATAAAAATAACTAAGTATTGGAAGATTAATATGATGGAAGATAGACCCGAGGGCCATAGGTTTCACTAGTGGCTTCTCTCGAGAGCATAAGTATTCACGGTGGGTAGACAAATTACTGTTGAGCAATTCACAGAATTGAGCATAGTTATGAGAATATCTAGGTATGATCATGTATATAGGCATCATGTCCGAGACAAGTAGACCGACTCCTGCCCACATCTACTACTATTACTCCACACATCAACCGCTATCCAGCATGCATCTAGAGTATTAAGTTCAAGAGAATGGAGTAACGCTTTAAGCAAGATGACATGATGTAGAGGGATAAACTCATGCAATGTGAAATAAACCCCATCTTGTTATCCTCGATGGCAACAATACAATACGTGCCTTGCTACCCCTACTGTCACTGGAAAGGACACCGCAAGATTGAACCCAAAGCTAAGCACTTCTCCCATTGCAAGAAAGATCAATCTAGTAGGCCAAACCAAACTGATAATTCGAAGAGACTTGCAAAGATAACCAATCATACATAAAAGAATTCAGAGAAGATTCAAATATTGTTCATAGATAAACTTGATTATAAACCCAGAATTCATCGATCTCAACAAACACACCACAAAAGAAGATTACATCGAATAGATCTCCACAAGAGAGGGGGAGAACTTTATATTGAGATCCAAAAAGAGAGAAGAAGCCATCTAGCTAATAACTATGGACCCGTAGGTCTGAGGTAAACTACTCACACTTCATCGGAAGGGCTATGGTGTTGATGTAGAAGCCCTCCGTGATCGATGCCCCCTCCGGCGGAGCTCCGGAACAGGCCCCAAGATGGGATCTCATGGATACAGAAAGTTATAGCGGTGGAATTAGGGTTTTGGCTCCGTATCTGGTAGTTTGGGGGTACATAGGTATATATAGGAGGAAGGAGTACATTGGTGGAGCAACAGGGGGGCCACGAGGGTGGAGGGCGCGCCCCCTACCTCATGGCCTCCTGGTTGATGTCTTGACATAGGGTCCAAGTCCTCTAGATCATGTTCGTTCCGAAAATCACGTTCCCGAAGGTTTCATTCTGTTTGGACTCCGTTTGATATTCTTTTTCTGCGAAACCCTAAAATAGGTAAAAAAAACAACAATTCTGGGCTGGGCCTCCGGTTAATAGGTTAGTCCCAAAAATAATATAAAAGTGTATAATAAAGCCCAATAATGTCCAAAACAGAATTCAATATAGCATGGAATAATCAAAAATTATAGATACGTTGGAGACGTATCAAGCATCCCCAAGCTTAATTCCTGCTCGTCCTTGAGTAGGTAAATGATAAAAACAGAATTTTTGATGTGGAATGCTACTTTGCATAATTTCAATGTAATTCTCTTAATTGTGGTATGAATATTCAGATCCGAAAGATTCAAGACAAAAGTTTAATATTGACATAGAAATAATAATACTTCAAGCATACTAACTAAGCAATTATGTCTCTTCAAAATAACATGGCCAAAGAAAGTTATCCCTACAAAATCATATAGTCTAGCTATGCCCCATCTTCACCACACAAAGTATTCAAATCATGCACAACCCCGATGACAAGCCAAGCAATTGTTTCATACTTCTAATGTTCTTAAACTTTTTCAATATTCACGCAATACATGAGCGTGAGCCATGGACATAGCACTATAGGTGGAATAGAATGGTGGTTGTGGAGAAGACAAAAAAGGGGGAAGATAGTCTCACATCAACTAGGCATATCAACGGGCTATGGAGATGACCATCAATAGATATCAATGTGAGTGAGTAGGGATTGCCATGCAACGGATGCACTAGAGCTATAAGTATATGAAAGCTCAACAAAAAGAAACTAAGTGGGTGTGCATCCAACTTGCTTGCTCACGAAGACCTAGGGCATTTTGAGGAAGCCCATCATTGGAATATACAAGCCAAGTTCTATAAAGAAAAATTCCCACTAGTATATGAAAGTGATAACATAGGAGACTCTCTATCATGAAGATCATGGTGCTACTTTGAAGCACAAGTGTGGAAAAAGGATAGTAGTATTGCCCTTTTGGGGGGCTTCTTTTTTTTTCTTTGGCCTTTCTTTTTTTTGGGACAATACTCTATGAATGATGATCATCACACTTCTATTTATTTACAACTCAATGACTACAACTCGATACTGGAACAAAGTATGACTCTATATGAATGCCTCCGGCGGTGTACCGGGATAGCAATGATGCATGAGTGACTTATATGAAAGAATTATGAACGGTGGCTTTGCCACAACTAAAATGTCAACTACATGATCATGCAAAGCAATATGAAATGATGGAGCGTGTCATGATAAATGGAACAGTGGAAAGTTGCATGGCAATATATCTCCGAATGGCTATGGAAATGCCATGATAGGTAGGTATGGTGGCTGTTTTGAGGAAGGTATATGGTGGGTGTATGGTACCGGCGAAAGGTGCGCAGTATTAGAGAGGCTAGCAATGGTGGAAGGGTGAGAGTGCGCATAATCCACGGACTCAACATTAGTCATAAAGAACTCACATACTTATTGCAAAAATCTATTAGTTATCGAAGCAAAGTACTACGTGCATGCTCCTAGGCGGATAGATTGGTAGGAAAAGACCATCGATCGTCCCCGACCGCCACTCATAAGGAGGACAATCAATAAATACATCATGCTCCGACTTCTTAACATAACGGTTCACCATACGTGCATGCTACGGGAATCACAAACTTCAACACAAGCATTTCTCAAATTCACAAATACTCAATTAGCACGACTCTAATATCACCATCTCCATATCTCAAAACAATTATCAAGTTTCAAACTTCTCATAGTATTCAACACACTCATAAGAAAATTTTATTTAGTAATCTTGAATGCCTTAAATAATTAAAGAAAATTACCATGCTGTTTTGTAGGACTCTCAAAATAATCTAAGTGAAGCATGAGAGAACAATGGTTCCTATAAAACAAATCTACCGCCGTGCTCTAAAAGATATAAGTGAAGCACAAGAGCAAAAACTATATAACTCAAAAGATATAAGTGAAGCACATAGAGTATTCTAATGATTTCTGAATCATGTGTGTCTTTCTCAAAAAGGTGTGTGCATCAAGGATGATTTTGGAAAACTAAAAAAAAGACTCAAATAATACAAGACGCTCCAAGCAAAACACATATCATGTGGTAAATAAAAATATAGCTTCAAGTAAAGTTACCGATAGAAGTAGACGAAAGAGGGGATGCCTTCCGGGGCATCCCCAAGCATTGGCTTTTGGGTGTCCTTAAGATTATATTGGGGGTGCCATGGGCATCCCCAAGCTTAGGCTCTTGCCACTCCTTGTTCCATAATCCATCAAATCTTTACCCAAAACTTGAAAACTTCACAACACAAAACTTAAAGTAGAAAATCTCGTGAGCTCCGTTAGCGAAAGAAAAGAAAACACCACTTCAAGGTACTGTAATGAACTCATTCTTTATTTATATTGGTTTTAAACCTACTGTATTCCAACTTCTCTATGGTTTATAAACTATTTTACTAGCCATAGATTCATCAAAATAAGCAAACAACACACGAAAAACAGAATCTGTCAAAAAACAGAACAGTCTGTAGTAATCTGTAGCTAACGCAAGATCTGGAACCCTAAAAATTCTAAACTAAATTTCTGGACGTTAGGAATTTATATATTAATCATCTTCAAAAAGAATTAACTAAATATCGCTTTCCAAATAAAAATGGCAGCAGTTCTCGTGAGCGCTAAAGTTTCTGTTTTTTACAGCAAGATTAACAAGACTTTCCCCAAGTCTTCCCAATGGTTCTACTTGGCACAAACACTAATTAAACACAAAAAACACAACCAAAACAGAGGCTAGATAAATTATTTATTACTAAACAGGAGAAAAATCAAGGAATAAAAAATAAAATTGGGTTGCCTCCCAACAAGCGCTATCGTTTAACGCCCCTAGCTAGGCATAAAAGGCAAGGATAGATCTAGGTGTTGCCATCTTTGGTAGGAAATCCATAAGTGGATCTCATAATAGATTCATAAGGTAATTTAATTTTATTTCTAGGAAAATGTTCCATGCCTTTCCTTAATGGAAATTGGAATCTAATATTTCCTTCCTTCATATCAATAATTGCACCAATCGTTCTAAGGAAAGGTCTACCAAGAATTATAGGACATGAAGGATTGCAATCTATGTCAAGAACAATAAAATCTACGGGCACATAATTCCTATTTGCAACAATAAGAACATCATTAATTCTTCCCATAGGTTTCTTAATAGTGGTATCCGCAAGGTGCAAGTTTAAAGAGCAATCATCAAAATCACGGAAACCTAACAAATCACACAAAGTCTTTGGAATCGTGGAAACACTAGCACCCAAATCACAAAAAGCATAGCATTCATGATATTTAATTTTAATTTTAATAGTAGGTTCCCACTCATCATAAAGTTTTCTAGGGATTGAAACTTCCAACTCAAGTTTTTGTTCATAAGATTGCATCAAAGCATCAACAATATGTTTAGTGAAAGCTTTATTTTGACTATAAGCATGATGAGAATTTAGCATGGATTGCAACAAGGAAATACAATCTATCAAAGAGCAATTGTCATAATTAAATTCCTTGAAATCCAAAATAGTGGGTTCATTAATATTTAAAGTTTTGACTTCTTCAATCCCACTTTTAACAATTTTAGCATCAAGATCTAAAGACTTCGAATTCTGGGAAGGCCTTCTAGGTAAAGGTGGATCATATTCAGTCCCATCATTATCAAGATTCATATTGCAAAACAGATATTTAATAGGGGACACATCAATAACTTTTAGATCTTCATCTTTATTATCATGAAACTAGAAGAACACGCTTTTATAAAGCAATCTTTCTTAGCACGCATCCTAGCGGTTCTTTCTTTGCACTCATCAATGGAAATTCTCATGGATTTGAGAGACTCATTGATATCATGCTTAGGTAGAATAGATCTAAGTTTCAAAGAATCAACATCAAGAGAAATTCTATCAACGTTCCTAGCCAACTCATCAATCTTAAGCAATTTTTCTTCAATCAAAGCATTGAAATTCTTTTGCGAAGTAATAAATTCTTTAATATTAGATTCAAAATCAGAGGGCATCTTATTATAATTTCCACAAGAATTGTTGTAGGAATTACCATAACTATTAGAGGAATTACTAGGATACGGCCTAGGGTTAAAGTTTCCTCTATATGCGTTGTTACCAAAATTATTCCTACCAACAAAATTCACATCCATAGATTCGTTATTATTCTCAATCAAAGTAGACAAAGGCATATCATTGGGATCAGAAGAAACACTTTTATTAGCAAATAATTTCATAACTTCATCCATCTTTCCACTCAAAACATTAATCTCTTCTATCGCATGCACTTTCTTATTAGTAGATCTTTCACTGTGCCATTGAGAATAATTAACCATAATATTATCTAGGAGTTTAGTAGATTCTCCTAAAGTGATTTCCATAAAAGTGCCTCCCGCGGCCGAATCTAAAAGATTTATAGAAGCAAAATTCAATCCGGCATAAAAAATTTGTATAATCATCCACAAATTCAAACCATGCGTAGGGCAATTACGTATCATTAATTTCATCCCCTCCCAAGCTTGTGCAACATGTTCGTGATCAAGTTGCTTAAAATTGATAATATCGTTTCTAAGAGAGATGATCTTAGCGGGGGGAAAATACTTAGAGATAAAAGCATCTTTGCACTTATTGCACGAATCAATACTATTTTTAGGCAAAGACGAAAACCAAGCTTTAGCACGATCTCCAAGCGAAAAAGTAAATAGCTTCAATTTAACAATATCATTATCCACATCTTTCTTCTTTTACATATCACACAAATCAACGAAGCTATTTAGATGGGTAGCGGCATCTTCACTAGGAAGGCCGGAAAACGGATCTTTAATGACAAGATTCAGCAAGGCAACATTAATTTCACAAGATTCAGTATCGGTAAGAGGAGCAATCAGAGTGCTAATAAAATCATTGTTGTTGGTATTGGTAAAGTCACACAATTTAGTGTTATCTTGAGCCATCGTGACAAGCAAGCAATCCAACACACAAACAAACAAGAAACGGGCAAAAAGAGGCAAATAGAGAAAGAGAGGGAGGATAGAGAGAGAGGGCGAATAAAACCGCAAGGGTGAAGTGGGGGAGAGGAAAACGAGAGGCAAATGGCAAATAATGTAATGGGGGGAGATAAGGGTTGTGATGGGTACTTGGTATGTTGACTTTTGCGTAGACATCCCCAGCAACGGCGCCAGAAATCCTTCTTGCTACCTCTTGAGCACTTGCATTGGTTTTCCCTTGAAGAGGAAAGGGTGGTGCAGCAAAGTAGCGTAAGTATTTCCCTCAGTTTTTGAGAACCAAGGTATCAATCCAGTAGGAGGCCACGCACGAGTCCCTCGCACCTACACAAACAAATAAATCCTCGCAACCAACGCGATAAGGGGTTGTCAATCCCTACATGGTCACTTATGAGAGTGAGATCTGATAGATATGATAAGATAATATTTTTGGTATTTTTATGATAAAGATGCAAAGTAAAATAAAAGGCAATAAAAATAACTAAGTATTGGAAGATAGACCCGGGGGCCATAGGTTTCACTAGTGGCTTCTCTTGAGAGCATAAGTATTCACGGTGGGTAGACAAATTACTGTTGAGCAATTGAAAGAATTGAGCATAGTTATGAGAATATCTAGGTATGATCATGTATATAGGCATCACGTCCGAGACAAGTACATCGACTCCCGCCTGCATCTACTACTATTACTCCACACATCGACCGCTATCCAGCATGCATCTAGAGTATTAAGTTCAAGAGAATAGAGTAACACTTTAAGCAAGATGACATGATGTAGAGGGATAAACTCATGCAATATGAAATAAACCCCATCTTGTTATCCTCAATGGCAACAATACAATACGTGCCTTGCTACCCCTACTGTCACTGGGAAAGGACACCGCAAGATTGAACCCAAAGCTAAGCACTTCTACCATTGCAAGAAAGATGAATCTAGTAGGCCAAACCAAACTGATAATTCGAAGAGACTTGCAAAGATAACCAATCATACATAAAAGAATTCAGAGAAGATTCAAATATTGTTCATAGATAAACTTGATCATAAACCCACAATTCATCGATCTCAACGAACACACCGCAAAAGAAGATTACATCGAATAGATCTCCACAAGAGAGGGGGAGAACTTTGTATTGTGATCCAGAAAGAGATAAGAAGCCATCTAGCTACTAACTATGGACCCATAGGTCTGAGGTAAACTACTCACACTTCATCGGAAGGGCTATGGTGTTGATGTAGAAGCCCTCCATGATCGATGCCCCCTTCGGCAGAGCTCTGGAACAGGCCCCAGGATGGGATCTCGTGGATACAGAAAGTTACGGCGGTGGAATTAGGGTTTTGGCTCCATATCTGGTAGTTTGGGGGTACGTAGGTATATATAGGAGGAAGGAGTACGTCGGTGGAGCAACAGGGGGCCCACGAGGGTGGAGGGCGCGCCCAGGGGGGTAGGCATGCCCCCCTACCTCGTGGCCTCCTGGTTGGTGTCTTGGCGTAGGGTCCAAGTCCTCTGGATCATGTTCGTTCCGAAAATCACGTTCCCGAATGTTTCATTCCGTTTGGACTCCGTTTGATATTCTTTTTCTGCGAAACCCTAAAATAGGCAAAAAAATCAATTCTGGGCTAGGCCTCCGGTTAATAGGTTAGTCCCAAAAATAATATAAAAGTGTATAATAAAGCCCAATAATGTCCAAAACAGAATAATATAGCATGGAACAATCAAAAATTATAGATACGTTGGAGACGTATCACAAGGCCTCCATTGTCAACATCTGCCGGTTTGCCCATGCAGCTTACCCACCGATCTCCATACCCAGGCCGCCCTGGGTTTCTTAGATGACGCCTGCCAAATGCCCCCTTTCCCATAGATCCCTATCCCCATCCCCATCCCCCACTCCAGAGCGTCGCAGCCTAAGCCCGGCTATGCTTCCCGTGGAGCTCGAGGAGCGACTGGCCCAAAAGAGGTGTATAGCGGTCTCTTCGCACGACGACGCCGAGGAAGCTGATGACCATTACTAGCAGAAGGTACTCAAGCAGCGGGCTAGAGTATGCGGGCATGTCTCGTCCGCCGGCTATGACATCGAGGTCATCGACAACGACAGCCTGAGGTGGGCTATGTCACAGGTTAAGTGGCCCACACCCAACCCCTCGGGTTAAACCATCGTCGATCTCATCCATGGCCCCGCCGCTGATCTCCTCTCGCTCGCTGTCAACAATTTGCCATTCTACATCACCATCAAGCCCCTTTTGTCATTTCTGAAGGACACGTTCTGTGATGCTGGCTTGGGATCCACAGCTTCCAAGTCAGACCTCGTCGACGGCGACCACGAGGAGGGATCCCTCTCCGGCTCTTCCAAGGGGAAAAAGCCCATCTGCTCTTCCAAGGGAAAGCGCCCGTCTGCGACATCAGGGAGGGCACCCTAGATCCATGCCCTTCCAAGGGGAAGGAGCCCATCTGCGACAACATGGAGCGCATCCAGGGTTCGTGCTCTTCCCACGGGAACGAGCCCATGTGTGACAAGTGAGGAAACCCATGATTTGTTTTTCCGTGCCTCTTCACAGGGGTAAACCCATGATTTGTTTTGTTGAGTCCCTTTTGTAGTGTAGTGAGAATATGTCCAGTTTTAATTGATATATCTGGTTGTTTGTAGTATGCCTTGTTTATTTCAGTTGTTCACAATGTGATGCTTTATATGTGCAATTATATACTGTGCAGTACATTTCATCAATCCAGTTTTAAACATACCGATAGGAATGCATATATTTGCTTGCTGTTAAGCCTGTTATAGCTAGCATATGCCTCTTTTAAAGTTTTTTTTATTGTTCGGTTGTTTGTAGTTAGCATATGTCCAGTTTCAAATGCTATCTTTGGTTGGTCTTAGTATGCCTTGTTTATTCCAGTTATTCACAACGTGATGTTCTATATGTGCAAGTATGAACTGTTGTGCTTAACATGCTTCTCGATGTACCTACACAGGACAATTTTGGGAACGACTGTTGTTTTCCATCGAGGTTAGTTTCATCCCGTGGCTTATATCTGCTCACTGTTCAGGATGTCAGTAGCTGGTACCATATAGGCCGGCGGCTGATAAGGGACTAATCGGTGAATCGGACTTTTAACTGAATATATCTGCAACCCATTTATCGTTAGGTTAACTAGGGCCATATGTAATATATCTGAGGCTACATAGCAACATGCACTGTACTTAATGTCTAAATATGCAATCCTAGGCTACATAGTGCTACCTCTTGAGCATGCGTTGGTTTTCCCTTGAAGAGGAAAGGGTGATGCAGCAAAGTAGCGTAAGTATTTCCCTCAGTTTTGAGAACCAAGGTATCAATCCAGTAGGAGACTACACGCAAGTCGCCTAGTACCCGCGCAAACAATCAAGAACCTCGCAACCAACGCGATAAAGGGGTTGTCAATCCCTTCACGATCACTTACAAAAGTGAGATTTGATAAAGATAATAAGATAAATATTTTTGGTGTTTTTGTTGTATAGATTGAAAAGTAAAGATTGCAAAACAAAATAAATAGTAAACTAGAATTGTAGATCAGAAACTTATATGATATAAAATAGACCCAGGGGCCATAGGTTTCACTAGTGGCTTCTCTCATGATAGCAAGTATTACGGTGGGTGAACAAATTACTATCGAGCAATTGATAGAAAAGAGCATAGTTATGAGAATATCTAGGCATGATTATGTAATATAGGCATCACGTCCGTGTTAAGTAGACCGAAACGATTCTGCATCTACTACTATTACACCACACATCGACCGCTATCCAGCATGCATCTAGAGTATTAATTTCATAAGAACAGAGTAACGCTTTAGGCAAGATGACATGATGTAGAGGGATAAACTCAATCAATATGATATAAACCCCATCTGTTTATCCTCGATGGCAACAATACAATACGTGCCTTGCTGCCCCTACTGTCACTGGGAAAGGACACCAGAAGATTGAACCCAAAGCTAAGCACTTCTCCCATTGCAAGAAAGATCAATCTAGTAGGCTAAACTAAACCGATAATTTGAAGAGACTTGCAAAGATATCAAATCATGCATATAACAATTCAGAGAAGAACCAAATATTGTTCATAGATAAACTTGATCATAAATCCACAATTCATCGGATCTTGGCAAACACACCGCAAAAGAATATTACATCGAGGAGAACTTTGTATTGAAGATCAAAGAGAGAGAAGAAGTCATCTAGCTAATAACTATGGACCCGAAGGTCTGTGTTAAACTACTCACACATCATCGGAGAGGCTATGGTGTTGATGTAGAAGCCCTCCGTGATCGAATCCCCCTCCGGCAGATCGCTGGAAAAGGTCCCCAGATGGGATCTCAAGGGTACAGAAGGTTGCGGCGGTGGAAAAGTGGTTTTGTGGCTCCCCTGGATGTTTTTAGGGTATACGAGTATGTATAGGCGAAAGAAGTACATCGATGGAGCTATGAGGGGCCCACAAGGGTGGGGGCGTGCCTACCCCCCTGGGCGCGCCCTCCTACCTCATGGCCGCCTCGTTGCGTATCTAACTTCCACTCCAAGCCTCCTAGATTGCGTTTGTTCCAAGAAAGATCCTCGTGAAGTTTTGATCCGTTTGGATTCCGTTTGATATTCCTTTTGTGTGAAACACTGAAATAGGCAAAAAAAAGCAACTAGCACTGGGCCTCCGGTTAATAGGTTAGTCCCAAAAATAATATAAAAGTGCAGATTAAATCCCATTAAACATCCAAAACAGATAATATAATAGCATGGAACAATAAAAAATTATAGATACATTGGAGACGTATCAGCATCCCCGAGCTTAATTCTCGCTCGTCCTTGAGTAGGTAAATGATAAAAACAGAATTTTTGATGTGGAATGCTTCCTAACATAATTTTCAACGTAATTTTCTTTATTGTGGCATGAATATTCAGATCCGAAAGATTCAAGACAAAAGTTTAATATTGACATAAAAATAATAATCCTTCAAGCATACTAACAAAGTAATCATGTCTTCTCAAAATAACATGGCCAAAGAAAGCTATCCCTACAAAATCATATAGTCTGGCTATGATCTATCTTCATCACACAAAATACTTAAATCATGCACAACCCCGATGACAAGCCAAGCAATTGTTTCATACTTTTGATGTTCTCAAACTTTTTCAATCTTCACGCAATACATGAGCGTGAGCCATGGACATAGCACTATAGGTGGAATAGAATGGTGGTTGTGGAGAAGACAAAAAGGAGAAGATAGTCTCACATCAACTAGGCGTATCAACGGGCCATGGAGATGCCCATCAATAGATATCAATGTGAGTGAGTAGGGATTGCCATGCAATGGATGCACTAGAGCTAGAAGTGTATGAAAGCTGAAAAAGAAACTAAGTGGGTGTGCATCCAACTCGCTTGCTCATGAAGACCTAGGGCATTTTTAGGAAGCCCATCGGAATATACAAGCCAAGTTCTATAATGAAAAATCCCACTAGTATATGAAGGTGAAAAAATAGGAGACTCTCTATCATGAAGATCATGGTGCTACTTTTAAGCACAAGTGTGGAAAAGGGATAGTAGCATTGCCCCTTCTCTCTTTTTCTCTCATTTTTTATTTGGGCCTTTTCTCTTCCTTTTTTTTATTTTTTTGCCTCTTTTTTTTTCTTTTTTTAATCCAGAGTCTCATCCCGACTTGTGGAGGAATCATGGTCTCCATCATCCTTTCCTCACATGGGACAATGCTCTAATAATGATGATCATTACACTTTTATTTACTTACAACTCAAGAATTACAACTCGATACGCAGAACAAAATATGACTCTATGTGAATACCTCCGGCGGTGTACCGGGATGTGCAATGAATCAAGAGTGACATGTATGAAATTATGAACAGTGGCTTTGCCACAAATACGATGTCAACTACATGATCATGCAAAGCAATATGACAATGATGAAGCGTGTCATAATAAATGGAATGGTGGAAAGTTTCATGGCAATATATCTCAGAATGGCTATGGAAATGCCATAATAGGTAGGTATGGTGGCTGTTTTGAGAAAGGTAAATGGTGGGTTTATGGTACCGGCGAAAGATGTGCAGTACTAGAGAGGCTAGCAATGGTGGAAGGGTGAGAGTGCGTATAATCCATGGACTCAACATTAGTCATAAAGAACTCACATACTTATTGCAAAAATCTATTAGTTATCGAAACAAAGTACTACCCGCATGCTACTAGGGGGGATAGATTTGTAGGAAAAGACCATCGCTCATCCCCGACCGCCACTCATAAGGAAGACAATCAAAAAATAAATCATGCTACGACTTCATCACATAACGGTTCACCATACGTGCATGCTACGGGAATCACAAACTTTAACAGAAGTATCTCTCAAATTCACAACTACTCAACTAGCATGAATCTAATATCACCATCTTCATATCTCAAAACGATCATAAGGAATCAAACTTCTCATAGTATTCGATGCACTTTATATGAAAGTTTTTATTATACCCATCTTGGATGCCTATCATATTAGGACTAATTTCATAACCAAAGCAAATTACCATGATGTTCTAAAAGACTCTCAAAATAATATAAGTGAAGCATGAGATATCAATAATTTCTATAAAATATAACCACCACCGTGCTCTAAAAAGATATAAGTGAAGCACTAGAGCAAAATTATCTAGCTCAAAAGATATAAGTGAAGCACATAGAGTATTCTAACACATTTGGATTCATGTGTGTCTCTCCCAAAAGGTGTGTACAGCAAGGATGATTGTGTTAAAATAAAAATCAAAGACTCAAATCATACAAGATGCTCCAAGAAAAACACATATCATGTGGTGAATTAAAATATAGCCTCAAGTAAAGTTAACGATAGACGAAGACGAAAGAGGGGATGCCTTCCGGGGCATCCCCAAGCTTAGGCTTTTGGTTGCCCTTGAATTTTAACTTTGGATGCCTTGGGCATCCCCAAGCTTAGGCTCTTTCCACTCTTTGTTCCAAAATCCATCAAATCTTTACCCAAGAACTTGAAAACTTCACAACACAAAACTCAACAGAAAATTTCAGGAGCTTCGTTAGTATAAGAAAACAAACCACCACTTTAAGGTACTGTAATGAACTCATTATTTATTTATATTGGTGTTAAACCTAATGTATTCCAACTTCTCTATGGTTCATACCCCCTGATACTAGCCATAGATTCATCAAAATAAGCAAACAACACACGAAAAACAGAATCTGTCAAAAAACAGAATAGTTTGTAGCAATCTGGAGGTTTCGAAAACTTCTGTAACTTCAACAATTCTGGAAAATTAGCACGACCTAAATAATTTGTATATTGATCTACTGCTGTTGGAATTGGTATTTTATCGCTCTGTGGTAAAAAATGAAAATTATTCTTGTGAGCGCATACTTTCTGTTTTTTCAGCAAGATCAAACAACAATCACCCAAGAAGATCCTAAAGGCTTTACTTGGCATAAACACTAATTAAAACATAAAAACACAATCATAACAGTGGATAGATGATTTATTTATTACTAAATAGGAACAAAAAGCAAGGATCAAAAATAAAATTGGGTTGCCTCCCAACAAGCGCTATCATTTAACGCCCCTAGCTAGGCATAAAAGCAAGAATAGATCTAGGTATTGTCATCTTTGGTATGTAATCCATAAGTGGCTCTAATAATAGATTCATAAGGTAATTTTATTTTATTTTTATGAAAGTGTTCCATGCCTTTATTTAACGGAAATTGGAATCAAATATTTCCTTCTTTCATGTCAATAATTGCACCAATCGTTCTAAGAAAGGTCTACCAAGAATAATAGGACATGTAGGATTGCAATCTATATCAAGAATAATGAAATCTACGGGCACATAATTCCTATTTGCAACAATAAGAACATTATTAATTCTTCACATAGGTTTCTTAAAGGTGGAATCCGCAAGGTGCAAATTTAAAGAACAATCATCAAATTCATGAAAACCTAACACATCACACAAAGTTTTTGGAATCGTGGAAACACTAGCACCCAAATCACATAAAGCATAGCATTCATGATCTTTGATCTTAGTTTTAATAGTAGGCTCCCACTCATCATAAAGTTTTCTAGGGATAGAAACTTCTAGTTCAAGCTTTTCTTCATAAGATTGCATTAAGGCATCAACGATATGTTTAGTAAAAGCCTTATTTTGATCATAAGCATGAGGAGAATTCAACACGGATTGCAACAAGGAAATTCAATCTATCAAAGAGCAATTATCATAATTAAATTCCTTGAAATCCAAAATAGTGGGTTCATTGCTATGTAAAGTTTTGACCTCTTCAATCCCACTTTTATTAATTTTAGCATCAAGATCTAAAAACTCCGAATCATTGGGACGCCTTTTAACTAAAGTTGACTCATCTCCAGTCTCATCTTTATCAAGATTCATATTGGAAAACAAAGATTTAATAGGAGACACATCAATCACTTTTAGATCTACATCTTTATTATCATGAAGATCCTCTAGTTTAGTGGCCTTCTTATTAACTAAGGTGGCTTGCTTATACGAAATTTGACCTACTAAATTTTCAAGATAAGAAAACTGAGATTTCAAACCATAAAATTCTTTAGACATATCATCGAGCTCTTTATTCATGTACTCCATAAAACTTTTTGTTCCTTAAGCTTGTTTTTGAAGAAATTATTATGCTGAAATTGCAAAGACATAAAGCTTCTAACATTGTTTTCAATTTCTTCCAACCTTATAAGGTGAGGGTCGACACTCTTAGGTAAGGCCATCAGGGAAAACAGGCACACAAGAGGCAAGCGAAAAGAGGCGAACGGAAAAAGGGGCAAATAAAACAGCAAAGGTGAAGTGCGGGAGAGGAAAACGTGAGGCAAATGGCAAATAATATAAAGCGAGGGAGAAGAGTTTGTGATGGGTACTTGGTATGTCTAGACTTGAGCGTAGATCTCCCCGACAACGGCGCTAGAAATCCTTCTTGCTACCTCTTGAGTATGCGTTGGTTTTCCCTTGAAGAGGAAAGGGTGATGCAACAAAGTAGCGTAAGTATTTCCCTCAGTTTTGAGAACCAAGCTATCAATCCAGTAGGAGACTACACGCAAGTCTCCTAGTACCTGCACAAACAATCAAGAACCTCGCAACCAACGCAATAAAGGGGTTGTCAATCCCTTCACGGTCACTTACAAAAGTGAGATCTAATAAAGATAATAAGATAAATATTTTTGGTATTTTTGTTGTATAGATTGAAAAGTAAAGATTGCAAAATAAAATAAATAGTAAACTAGAATTGTAGATCAGAAACTTATATGATATAAGGTCTAGGTTTCAGTAGTGGCTTCTCTCATGATAGCAAGTATTACGGTGGGTGAACAAATTACTGCCGAGCAATTGATAGAAAAGCGCATAGTTATGAGAATATCTAGGCATGATTATGTAATATAGGCATCACGTCCGTGTTAAGTAGACCGAAACGATTCTGCATCTACTACTATTACTCCACACATCGACCGCTATCCAGCATGCATCTAGAGTATTAAGTTCATAAGAACAGAGTAATGCTTTAGGCAATATGACATGATGTAGAGGGATAAACTCAAGCAATATGAAATAAACCCCATCTTTTTATCCTCGACGGCAACAATACAATACGTGCCTTGTTACCCCTACTATCACTGGGAAAGGACACCGCAAGATTGAACCCAAAGCTAAGAACTTCTCCCATTGCAAGAAAGATCAATCTAGTATGCCAAACTAAACCAATAATTCGAAGAGACTTGCAAAGATATCAAATCATGCATATAAGAATTCAGAGAAGAATCAAATATTGTTCATAGATAAACTTGATCATAAATCCACAATTCATCGGATCTCGGCAAACACACCACAAAAGAATATTACATCGAATAGATCTCCAAGAACATCGAGGAGAACTTTGTATTGAAGATCAAAGAGAGAGGAGAAGCCATATAGCTAATAACTATGGACCCGAAGGTCTATGGTAAACTACTCACACATTATTGGAGAGGCTATTGTGTTGTTGTAGAAGCCCTCCATAATCGAATCCCCCTCCGATAGATCGCTGGAAAAGGTCCCCAGATGGGATCTCACGGGTACAGAAGGTTGCGGCGGTGGAAAAGTGGTTTTGTGGCTCCCCTAGATGTTTTTAGGGTATAAGAGTATATATCGGTGAAATAAGTACGTCGGTGGAGCTACGAGGGGCCCACGAGGGTGGGGGCGCGCCCTCCTACCTCGTGGCCGCCTCGTTGCGTCTCTGACTTCCACTCCAAGTCTCCTAGATTGTGTTTGTTCCAAGAAAGATCATCGCGAAGGTTTCATTCCGTTTGGATTCCGTTTGATATTTCTTTTCTGTGAAACACTGAAATAGGCAAAAAAAACTGCAAATGGCACTGGGCCTCCAGTTAATAGGTTAGTCCCAAAAATAATATAAAAGTTCATATTAAAGCCCATTAAATATCCAAAAAATATAATATAATATCATGGAACAATAAAAAATTGTAGATACGTTGGAGACATATCACATAGCAACAAGGAAGAGTGTTACATTAATGTTCTAATGATGTGCAGATATACGTAGAAGAGCAGCAGCAGCAACAACAACACCACAACCCTGTTTGGATACTCAACTTAGCTAGAGGTTAGAGTTAGTTTCTAGCTCATTACTAACCCTGAACTAACTCCATCCAAAGAGTTGTTTGGATGGCATGGTTAGATTGACAATAAATGCACTAGGAGAACTAGCTCCAATTAGCACCTCTTGGGTTGGATAGTTTTTTTGGGTGGGTTATAGATGCAACTAGCTCAAACTAGCCCTCGTGTTTAGATATACTTTAGGGCTATTTGAGCCCGAACTAGCTCAAACTAACTGTAACCCCTGGATACAGTAGCAATTAACCAACCGATAATTTGTAAGATAAACTCCTTCCAGTCCATAATATAAGATGTTAATTCATCTAATATGTGAGTATATTGGATGTTATAAGATACTCCCTCCGTTCCTAAATATTTGCCTTTTTAGAGATTTCAAATGGACTACCACATACAGATGTATATAGACATATTATAAAAGAGTGTTGTGCTACATCATTGTGCAATTGTTGTTTAGCTTCTAATATTAACTTGGTGCTTTTAGGTACATATGTCATTGGTAAAGATCTGCGCTTCGACCCTTTCTGCGTATGGGGCAATGAGATATCAATGAACAAGCATCAAGTGAGAAAGCTGATAAAGATTGTTAGTAAAATGGGTCCAAAGATGGCAATTAAACTATTTGTTTACACTTTATCCAAGACAACGACGAACTGCGGGATGGTAAGTAAGAACTCTGCAGCCTTCTTTTTACTGCCCATAATGAGTTGTGTTAGATGATAATGTCTGAAACTTTTTTCCTTTGCAATGGTTTCCAAAGCAGTTTACTCAAGATTACCTCTCAAACTACATGATTGGTGGGCATGCAAAGGTTAAAGTATTTCTACCAGAACACGATGATTATCTAGAGGTTTTCATGAAGACCGTGAAGGATGGGCGGTCGGCCATCACAAGGGGTTGGACTAGAGTCGTGCGTGCCTTCTGCATGGAGGAGGGCACAATATGGGCTTTGTGCTTCACCTTGTTCAGCAACCAAAATATATTTTGCCTCTTTCTTTACCGTCTTTAATAGTACAAGTATACAACTGTGGTTCATCATTCTTTATTTGGTTCTTGTGTAATTATTGAACATATGTACCTATGAATCGAATAATGCATTGGTTGTTTGAACCTAATGGATATGAATAAAGCTATAGCCTACATTCAAATTCAAATCCAAATCCGGTACAATTTGGAAAAGCAGCAATTAAATTAGGGTGAAATTACGCTCTCCGGGTTGTTACGGCACACACGGTTTAAAAACACAAACGTTTGCGATATGCACCATAATCTGAGATGGTTCACAAAGAGGAAACGTGTGCAAGCATGCACACAGTTGCCGTTTGCAAACCATGTGCGATGTCAGACAATATCACAAACGGTGTGGGCAAACTAAACGTTTATGTTAGTTGCCTTATCATACATGATTCGCAACCATGAACTGTTTCTGATGAAGTATGCATCGTAAATGTTGCACCACAGGATAGCGTGTGCGATAGTTGTCGTGTACGACGATGTTACGATGGTCCGACATTTCGTAATCCTGTCCGACACTCGTATGAATATTAGCTAATCTTCTTAACGGTGAACCGTTTGTGATGGGCCGCGCATCATACACGTTCTATAATAGTGAACCATTTGTGATGGGCCACGCCTCATAAACGTAGCACCACAGAATACCGACTACGATGGCAATGCGAGCAGAAACGAGTAGGAATACTGTAGGGGCCCTATCCTCGACGGTTTCTGGGTCGTGTGGGAAGGACCCCCCTATCGCCCACACTCACTTGGCGACGGTTCCAAATGCCATCGCGGAAAGGGGTTAAAAACCGTTTGTTTAGGACCGACGCGCACCAGTGAATGCACATCATAATAAGCCTTGCAAGCAATGTGACTAATGAGTTAGTTGTGGGATGATGTATTACGGAACGAGTAAAGAGACTTGCTGGTAACGAGATTGAACTAGGTAACATTAGATGACGATTTTGTATTATATGAGTTATGTGATTTGGTGACCCAATGTTGTTCAGAGTCCCGAATGAGTCACGGACATGACGAGGAGTCTCGAAATGGCCGAGAGGTAAAGATTCATATATAGGACGATAGTATTCGGACACCAGAAGTGTTTCGGGGGTACCGGGTACGTACCAGGTCACCGGAAGGGGTTCTGGGCACCCCCCGGTGAAGATATGGGTCTTATTGGGCCAAGGGCAGGACAGACCAGCCCGTAAGGGGCTGGTGCACCCCCATATGGGCCGGCCTAAGTGGAGAAAGGAAAAGGGGAGGAGGAAAGGAAATAGAGGGAATAGGATTCCCACTTCCTTTCCCCTCTCCCCTCTTTCCTTCCCCCTTCTGGAGATAAGGAAAGGCGGAGGCCGAATTAGAGGAGGCCCCCAAGTAGGATTCCTCCTACTTGGGGCGCCCCATGGCTATTCCCCTCCACCTCCCACCTAGAACACACAACAAAAATTGTTAGCCGTGTGCGGCGCCCCCTCCATAATTTACGCCTCCGGTCATATTCATGTAGTGCTTAGGCGAAGCCCTGCGCAGATCACTTCACCATCACCGTCACCATGCCGTCGTGCTGACGGAAGTCTTCCTCGACACTTTTCTGGGTCAATAGTTTGAGGAACGTCATCGAGATGAACATGTGCAGAACTCGGAGGTGTCATACATTCGGTGCTTGATCGGTCGGAACGAGAAGAAGTTCGACTACATCAACCGCGTTGTCAAACGCTTCTGCTTTCGGTGTACGTGGACACACTCTCCCCCTCTCGTTGCTATGCATTTCCTAGATAGATCTTGCGTGATCGTAGAAATTTTTTGAAATTGCATTCTATGTTCCCCAACACTTCTAGCCACCAAACTTAGGGATTTGGAAGGACAAAAATGTTGTATTTCCAAAGTGCTCCAAATCAAGATATAATACCATAGGTGCATTGACATTGTTCATACAGTTCCAACCAGCCCAAGAACGTCAAATTTTGAGGTCGTATGGAGAATAACGTCAGTTTTACCAAAGAGTCCAGAGTGTACGACGGTCTAAGGTACGACCCAACTTGGTCCTACCAAGCCTAGACAAGCCCGAAAAATGTCAGATAAGACAAGATTATTCATCGGTTTCATCCCCGTTTATTCCCATGACTCCCATGGCTTCCAAGAGAGGTTTTGGAACAGTATTAGGCTCATCTAGATCCCTTGGATCGAAGGAGAAAAGTTACATCTATGGAGGAGGCTTTGGAGAGCCCTTATATATACCTCTTCAACCCTAGTTGTTGTCGTCATCACGTCATTCATTCAAGATTAATCTCATCTCTATTTCTTCTCAAGGCCAACTCAATAGAAGAAGAAGGGCTAAGACAAGAGGAAAGAAGAGGAGGCTCCGCCACCGCATGCACCGGCCTCTGGGTTAGTGCCATATTCATCACCACGCCACCTCCACAGGCATCCGCTTCGTAACCGCGCCGCCTCCATGAGCACCACCACCATCTCCACCGGCACCACCATGCCTTCTTCCTTCAGCGGCTCGATGTCGGCTTGTAACTTGACCTTCTCTTTTATGTTTTTCCTTTACATGTTTGAGTAGCCGTATTTGTTCTCGGGGATATGGATGAACTATATATGATTAGAATTAAGTTACTTCAAGGGATTCAATATTTATTTTATGTTTGAGTTAATAGCCTTCGTGAATGTGGAGAGGAGGTCTCGCTCACACTTTTGCCTTGTTTCCATGAAGCACATTACCATCGTTGTTTTAGGTTAGGACATTGAGCTAATTCGATGTGCCATTAAAAGCCTTGTTCCTCACCGCCTGCAACCGGAAGGGAAATAACAGAGAATCATTGGTGAGGCTGCGTCCATAGGGAAACCTTTAATTATCATACTGAAAACCAACGCGGGGAAACCACAGTAGTGATGTGTGTGGTATAAAGTCTACCTAGAGTAGAACATATATTGTACACATATCAAACTGTGCACCTCCGGCTTGTAAGCGCTTGCTATTCGTCAGACGAGCAGATGAGCTTTGTTGATTACAATTAAAAAACACTTGTTATAAGAATGAGTACCTACTACCATATCTAAACAGTGAAAAATCATTGAAAAAGAAATGCGCCAGTGCGAGGGATCAAACACTACCCAAGCCACTTGTGAGGCTCCTTGTTCACCGAACGAGCTGATGAGCTTCAATGTTTAAATATGAAACACGAATAATAAGAACTAGTAGCAACAACCAAATATAAAACATTGTTTTGAATTTTGAAATCGGTTTATTTCTGTATTTTTCTTTAATAGTTTTTCTTTTTTGTTTCTTTTTATTCTAAAACAAATTTCAAATATTGCTAGCATTTTGAAAAATGTTCAAAATTTGTTCAGACTTTCAAAATTCTAAGCTTTTGTCAACATGCTGTTTGCAATGTAAAAAATTGATTACATTTTTGAAAAAAACAATTGGGAATTAAAAAATTGTTTAGATTTTCAAAAAATGTTCCCATTTTGAAAGAATGCTTGGAATTTCATAAATTGTTTGCGTTTTCAAAAGTTGCTTCTACTTTTAGAAAAAATCTTGTATTTTCAAAAATTGTACGCAAGTGTAAATATTATTCGGTTTTGAGTCTGCTAAAAATCCCGTATTATACCATTTTTTTACATTATGATTTTTTCAAAAAATGAACATAGTTTTGAAAAACCAAATAGTTTTTGAAAATGCGAATATTTTTGAATTTATAAACAAAATTTTAAAAACCCAAAAAATTCATGAATACCGAAACAAATTTGAAAATATGAAGAATTTTGAATTTATGAAAAAATCAAAAGAACAAATATTATAAACATGAATAATTTTGGAAAAAACCGAACAAATTTCATAAATGCATTTTTAAAATTTATGAATTTTTTTTGAAAAACCCAACTATTCTAGAAAAACATGAACATTTGTTGAAAACCCCATTTTTCAAATGCAATATTTTTGAATTTATGTAAAGAAATTGAAAAAAATAATATTATTTGAAATTTTGAACCAATTTAAAAAAATCAAAAAGGAAACTACATACAAAAGAACTGAAAACAGGAAAAATTATAAAAATAAATAAACAAATGAAATCTGACTAAAAGAACAAATGGTGAGGAAACATCTAGAAGGTTCCCAAAATCAGGTTCTCGATGTGGTAAAGTGGCTCGGCCCATTGCTCATGCTTGATGGTTGTGATTGGCCGACAGTTGGACGCAAAGAGCGTCAAATAGGATTTTCCGTCGCGGCCATACGTGTTGGTGACATCTAGTTTTTTAGAGGGAAGCGCCAGATGCAGCTGCTTGCCCGTGCTCCAAGCTTGGTCTAGAAAAGCCTCTCCGCCAATTCATAAGAATGGGCTTCCTCTTGGGCTCACTGCATCTTTCGCCCATAGCCTTTTTTGGGCTGAAAACTTCCCTCTGCCTTTTCGAGGACAAAAAAAACATGGTTGCTAATTAGATAATCCCACCTTATCTCTTTACCCAAATTTTCCTCAAATTAATGTGTCCGTGAGTTTTCCCTCAAAAACAAATGTGTCTGTGAGTTGCCAAAAACAAGGGGCCTCCTCGAGAATCAATAAACAAAGATGTGAATAATTCAATTGGATGAAGAGAAGATCTCATTAATTAAATGTGAGATTGTGGGCTAGGAAGGAAAGAAATTAGAGAAGATCTCATTTTTTCTGAATCTTGACCCCTATTTAATAAATGGTACAGTAAAGGAATTGAAATTAAAAGAAGAAATAAATGGATGCAACAATTAGCCTACATGTGCAGGTGTATTTGTGCATAGTGGAGAAGCTTGGCAACTAACCAAACTCACCTCCTCGAGAATAATCTTTGCTTCTTTTGAATCTCCTGTTATAAATTTCGCTTTGCCATGTTTATATTATACTAACTAGTGCATGCTACAACGTGATGACCAAACCCACCGCCTTGACTTATCATGTTATTCATAAATAGGTGAACAAGCAGTGACCATCATCGATGATGGTACAAAGAGGAAAAGACACAAACTCACCAGGGGTGTGTGAGAGTTTGTTTCTCTCATCGCAACGCATAGGCTTGTTTGCTAGCAATCAAAGTAAAAGGTTACCTAGTTTCAAAAAAAAAGTAAAAGGTTACCTGAAACCAAACTGTTGCTTGGAGCCAGTCAAGAATATCTGCATGGGCTTTCATTTCATGGTCCATTGACAATGGCAGGTGTCGGTGTCAAAACCGGCGGATCTCGAGTAGGGGGTCCCGAACTGTGCGTCTAAGGTCGATGATAACAGGAGACAAGGGACACGATATTTACCCAGGTTCGGGCCCTCTCTATGGAGGTAATACCCTATGTCCTGCTTGATTGATATTGATGAATATGAGTATTACAAGAGTTGATCTACCTCGAGATCATAATGGCTAAACCCTAGAGGTCTAGATTGTATGGCTATGATAATGAATCTCTCCTATCCGGACTAAGTCCTCCGGTTTATATATGTTGGGGATCGTAGCAGAAATTTAAAATTTTCAACGCATCACCAAGATCAATCTATGGAGTCATCTAGCAACGAGAGAGAGGAGTGCATCTTCACACCTTTGAAGATTGCTAAGCGGAAGCGTTCAAGAGAACGGGGTTGATGGAGTCGTACTCGTCGTGATCCAAATCACCGATGATCCTAGCGCCGAATGGACGGCACCTCCGTGTTCAACACACGTACGGAACGGAGAGACGTCTCCTCCTTCTTGATCCAGCAAGGGGAGAGGAGAGGTTGATGGAGATCTAGCAGCACGACGGCGTGGTGGTGGAAGCAGCGGGATCTCGGCAGGGCTTCGCCAAGCACCAACGAGAGGGAGAGGTGTCACGGAGGGAGAGGGAGGCGCCAGGGACTTGGGTGCGGCTGCCCTCCCTCCCCCCACTATATATAGGACCCCTAGGGGGGCGCCGGCCCTAGGAGATCCAATCTCCAAGGGGGGACTTGCCCCCCAAGTCAGGTGGGGGCCCCCCACCCCTAGGGTTTCCAACCCTAGGCGCAGGGGGAGGCCCATGGGGGGCGCACCAGCCCACCAGGGGCTGGTTCCCCTCCCACTTCAGCCCATGGGGCCCTCCGAGATAGGTGGCCCCACCCGGTGGACCCCCGGGACCCTTCCGGTGGTCCCGGTACAATACCGATTACCCCCGAAACTTTCCCGATGGCCGAAACTGGACTTCCTATATATAAATCTTCACCTCCGGACCATTCCGGAACTCCTCGTGACGTCCGAGATCTCATCCGGGACTCCGAACAACTTTCGGGTTACCGCATACTAATATCTCTACAACCCTAGCGTCACCGAACCTTAAGTGTGTAGACCCTATGGGTTCGGGAGACACGCAGACATGACCGAGACGACTCTCCGGTCAATAACCAACAACAGGATCTGGATACCCATGTTATCTCCCACATGTTCCACGATGATCTCATCGGATGAACCACGATGTCGAGGATTTAATCAATCCCGTATACAATTCCCTTTGTCTATCGGTACGATACTTGCCCAAGATTTGATCATCGGTATCCCGATACCTCGTTCAATCTCGTTACCGGCAAGTCTCTTTACTCGTTCCGTAACACATCATCCCGTGATCAACTCCTTGGTCACATTGTGCACATTATGATGATGTCCTACCGAGTGGGCTCAGAGATACCTCTCCGTTACACGGAGTGACAAATCCCAGTCTCGATTCGTGCCAACCCAACAGACACTTTCGGAGATACCCGCAGTGCACCTTTATAGCCACCTAGTTACGTTGTGACATTTGGTACACCCAAAGCATTCCTATGGTATCCGGGAGTCACACAATCTCATGGTCTAAGGAAATGATACTTGACATTAGAAAAGCTTTAGCATACGAACTACACGATCTTGTGCTAGGCTTAGGATTGGGTCTTGTCCATCACATCATTCTCCTAATGATGTGATCCCCTTATCAAAGACATCCAATGTCCATGGTCAGGAAACCGTAACCATCTATTGACCAACGAGCTAGTCGACTAGATGCTTACTAGGGACATGGTGTTGTCTTTGTATCCACACATGTATCTAAGTTTCCTATCAATACAATTCTAGCATGGATAATAAACAATTATCATGAACAAGGAAATATAAGAATAACTAATTTATTATTGCCTCTAGGGCATATTTCCAACAGTCTCCCACTTGAACTAGAGTCAATAATCCAGTTCACATCGCTATGTGATTAACACTCAAGGTCACATCCCCATGTGACTAACACCCAAAGAGTTTACTAGAGTCAATAATCTAGTTCACATTACCATGTGATTAACACTCAATGAGTTCTGGGTTTGATCATGTTATGTTTGTGAGAGATGTTATAGTCAATGGGTCTAAACCTTTAAGATCCGTGTGTGCTTTACAAATCTTTATGTCATCTTGTAGATGCAGCTACCACGCTCTATTTGGAGCTATTCCAAATAACTGTTCTACTATACGAATCCAGTTTACTACTCAGAATCATCCAGATTAGTGTCAAAGATTGCATCAGCGTAACCCTTTACGACGAACTCTTTTACCACCTCCAGAATCGAGAAAATTCCTTAGTCCACTAATTACTAAGGATAAGTTCGACCACTGTCATGTGATCCATTCTTGGATCACTCCTGTACCCCTTGACTGACTCATGGCAAGGCACACTTCAGGTGCGGTACACAACATAGCATACTGTAGAGCCTATGTCTAAAGCATAGGGGACGACCTTCGTCCTTTCTCTCTCTTCTGCCGTGGTCAGGTCTTGAGTCTTAATAAATACTCACACCTTGTAACACAGCCAAGAACTCCTTCTTTGCTGATCTATTTTGAACTCCTTCAAAATTTTGTCACAGTATGTATTCATTTGAAAGTACTATTAAGCGTTTTTGATCTATCCTTATAGATCCTTATGCTCAATGTTCAAGTAGCTTAATCCAGGTTTTCCATTGAAAACACTTTTCAAATAACCCTGTATGCTTTCCAGAAATTCTACATCATTTCTGATCAACAATATGTTAACAACATATACCCATCAAAAATTCTATAGTGCTCCCACTCACTTCTGTGGAAATACAAGTTTCTCATAAACTTTGTATAAACCCAAAATCTTTGATCATCTCATCAAAGCGTACATTCCAACCCCGAGATGCTTACTCCAGTCCTTAGAAGGATTGTTGGAGCTTTGCATACTTGTTAGCATCTTTCAGGATTGACAAAATCTTCTGGTTGTATCACATACAACCTTTCCTCAAGAAAAAAACGTCGAGGAAACAATGTTTTGACATCCTATCTGCAAGATTTCATAAATAATGTAGTAACTGCTAACATAATTCCAACAGACTCTTAGCATCTCTACGAGTGAGAAAGTCTCATCGTAGTCAACTCCTTGAACTTGTCGGGAAACATCTTAACGACAAGTCGAGCTTTCTTAATGGTGACACTTACCATCATTGTCTATCTTCCTTTTAAAATCCATCTGCACCCAACAGCCTTACGACCATCAAGTAGTTCTTTCAAAGTCTATACTTTGTTTTATACATGGATCCTCTCTCGGATTTTATGGCCTCGAGCCATTCGTCGGAATCTGGGCCCACCATCGCTTCTCCATAGCTCGTAGGTTCATTGTTGTCTAGCAACATGACTTCCAAGACAGGATTACGTACCACTCTGAAGTAGTATGCATCCTTGTCGACCTATGAGGTTTGGTAGTGACTTGATCCGAAGTTTCATGATCACTATCATAAGCTTCCACTTCAATTGGTGTAGGTGCCACATGAACAACTTCCTGTGCCCTGCTACATACTAGTTAAAGTGACGGTTCAATAACCTCATCAAGTCTCCACCATCCTCCCACTTAATTCTTTCGAGAGAAACTTTTCCTCAAGAAAGGACCCGTTTCTAGAAACAATCACTTTTGCTTCCAGATCTGAAATAGGAGGTATAGCCAACTGTTTTGGGTATTCTATGAAGATGCATTTATCCGCTTTGGGTTCGAGCTTATTAGCCTGAAACTTTTTCACATAAACATCGCAGCCCCAAACTTTTAAGAAACGACAGCTTAGGTTTCTCTAAACCATAGTTCATACGGTGTCGTCTCAACGGAATTGCGTGGTGCCCTATTTAAAGTGAATGCGGTTGTCTCTAATGCCTAACCCATAAACGATAGTGGTAATTTGACAAGAGACATCATGGTATGCACCATATCCAATAGGGTGTAGTTATGATGTTCGGACACACCATCACACTATGGTGTTCCAAGCGGTATTAGTTGTGAAACAATTTCCACAATGTCTTAATTGTGTGCCAAACTCGTAATTCAGATATTCATCTCTATGATCATATCATAGACATTTTATCCTCTTGTCACGACCTTCACTCTGAAATTACTTAAACCTTTCAATAATTCAGACTTGTGTTTCATCAAGTAAATATACTCAGCATCTACTCAAATCATATGTGAAGTAAGAACATGACGATATCCACTGCGTGCCTCAGCACTCATTGGACGGCACACATCAAAATGTATTACTTCCAACAAGTTGCTTTCTTGTTCCATCTTACTGAAAATGAGGTCTTTAAGTCATCTTGCCCATGTGGTATGATTTTCATGTCTCAAGTGATTCAAAATCAAGTGAGTCCAAACGATCCATTTGTATGGAGTTTCTTCATGCATATCTACCAATAGACATGGTTCGCATGTCTCAATCTTTTCAAAACGAGTGAGTCCAAAGATCCATCAACATGGAGCTTCTTCATGCGTTTTATACCAACATGACTCAAATGGAAGTGCCACAAGTATGTCGTACTATCATTACAATCTTATATCTTTTGGCATGAACATGTGTATCACTACGATCGAGATTCAATAAACCATTTATTTTAGGTGCAAGACCAATGAAGGTATTATTCAAATAAACAGAGTAACCATTATTCTCCTTAAATGAATAACCGTATGGCGATAAACATAATCCAATCATGTCTATGCTCAACGCAAACACCAAATAACAATTATTTCGGTTTAACACCAATCCCGATGGTAGAGGGAGCGTGCAATGTTTGATCACATCAACCTTGGAAACACTTCCAACACATATCGTCATCTCACCTTTAGCTAGTCTCCGCAGCCTTTTATTTTGAGTTACTAACACTTAGCAACCGAACCGGCATTTATTACCCTGGTGCTACTAGGAGTACTAGTAAAGTACACAATAATATAACGTATATCCAAAATACTTCTGTCAACCTTGCCAGCCTTCTCATCTACCAAGTATCTAGGGTAGTTCTGCTTCAGTGACCGTTCCCCTCATTATAGAAGCACTTAGTCTCGGGTTTGGTTCAACCTTGGGTTTCTTCACTAGAGGAGCAACTGATTTGCCGTCTCATGAAGTATCCCTTCTTTCCCTTGCCCTTCTTGAAACTAGTGGTTTAACCATCAAGAATTGATGCTCCTACTTGATTTCTACTTTCGCGGTGTCAAACATCGCGAGTTGCTCAAGGATCATCATGTCTATCCCTGATATGTTATAGTTCATCACGAAGCTCCAATAGCTTGGTGGCAGTGACTATGGAGAACCATCACTATCTCATCTGGAAGATTAACTCCCACTCGATTCAAGCGATTGTAGTACTCAGACAATCTGAGCACATGCTCAACGATTCAGTTTTTCTCCCTTAGTTTGCAGGCTTAAGAAACTTGTCAGAGGTCTCATACCTCTCGACGTGGGCACTAGTCTGAAATTCCAATTTCAGTCTTTGGAAAATCTCATATGTTCTGCGACGTTTCAAAAATGTCTTTGGTGCCACAATTCTAAACCGTTAGTATTGTGCACTGAACTATCACGTAGTCATCAAAACGTGTATGTCACATGTTTCCCAACATCTACAGATGATGCTCGAGGTTCAACACACTGAGCGGTGCATTAAGGACATAACCCTTTTGTGCAGCAATGAGGACAATCCTCAATTCACGGACCCAGTCTACATAATTGCTACTGTCAACTCTCAACTAAATTTTCTCTAGCAACATATCTAAAACAGTAGAACCAAAGCGTGAGCTACGACATGATTTGCAAAGACCTTTCGACTATGTTCATGATAATTAAGTTCATCTAATCAAATTATTCAATGAACTCCCACTTAGATAGACATCCCTCTAGTCATCTAAGTGATACATGATCCGAGTCAACTAGGCCGTGTCCGATCATCACGTGAGACGGACTTGTCATCATCGGTGAACATCTTCATGTTGATCGTATCCACTATACGACTCATGTTCGACCTTTCGGTCTTCCGTGTTCCGAGGCCATGTCTGTACATGCTAGGCTCGTCAAGTTAACCTAAGTGTATTGCTTGTGTAAATCTAGCTTACACCCGTTGTATGCGAACGTTAGAACCTATCACACCCGATCATCACGTGGTGCTTCAGAACAACGGACCTTAGCAACGGTGCACAGTTAGGGGGAACACAATTCTTGATATTTTAATGAGGGATCATCTTATTTATGCTACCGTCGTTCTAAGCAAATAAGATGTAAAAACATGACAAACATCACATGCAAATCATAAAGTGACATGATATGGCCAATATCATCTTGCGCCTTTGATCTCCATCTTCGAGGTGCGGCATGAACACCATCGTCACCGGCATGACACCATGATCTCCATCATCATGATCTCCATCATCGTGTCTTCATGAAGTTGCCTCGCCAACTATTACTTCTACTACTATGGCTAACGGTTAGCAATAAAGTAAAGTAATTACATGGCGTTTTCATTGACACGCAGGTCATAAATAAATTAAGACAACTCCTATGGCTCCTGCCGGTTGTCATACTCATCGACATGCAAGTTGTGATTCCTATTAAAAGAACATGATCAATCTCATACATCACATATATCATTCATCACATCCTTTTGGCCATATCACATCACATAGCATACCCTACAAAAACAAGTTAGAAGTCCTCTAATTGTTGTTGCATGTTTTACGTGGCTGCTATGGGTTTCTAGCAAGAACGTTTCTTACCTACGCAAAACCACAATGGTGATATGCCAATTTGTATTTACCCTTCATAAGGACCCTTTTCATCGAATCCGATCCGACTAAAGTGGGAGAGACAGACACCCGCCAGCCACCTTATGCATCAAGTGCATGTTAGTCGGTGGAACCTATCTCACGTAAGTGTACATGTAAGATCGGTTCGGGCCGCTTCATCCCACAATGCCGCCGAATCAAGATAAGACTAGTAACGGCAAGCAAATTGAACAAATCATCGCCCACAACTACTTTGTGTTCTACTCGTGCATAGAATCTATGCATAAACCTGGCTCTGATACCACTGTTGGGGATCATAGCAGAAATTTAAAATTTTCTACGCATCACCAAGATCAATCTATGGAGTCATCTAGCAACGAGATAGAGGGAGTGCATCTTCATACCCTTGAAGATCGCTAAGCAGAAGCGTTCAAGAGAACGGGGTCGATGGAGTCGTACTCGTCGTGATCCAAATCACCGATGATCCTAGCGCCGAATGGACGGCACCTCCGCGTTCAACACACATACGGAACGGAGAGACGTCTCCTCCTTCATGATCCAACAAGGGGAGAGGAGAGGTTGATGGAGATCCAGCAGCACGACGGCGTGGTGATGGAAGCAGCGGGATCTCGGCAGGGCTTCGCCAAGCACCAACGAGAGGGAGAGGTGTCACGGAGGGAGAGGGAGGCACCGGGGACTTGGGTGCGGCTGCCCTCCCCCCACTATATATAGGACCCCTAGGGGGACGCCGGCCCTAGGAGATCCAATCTCCAAGGGGGGACTTTCCCCCCAAGTCTGGTGGGGCGCCCCCCACCCCTAGGGTTTCCAACCCTAGGCGTAGGGGGAGGCCCATGGGGGGCGCACCAGCCCACCAGGGGCTGGTTCCCCTCCCACTTCAGCCCATGGGGCCCTCCAGGATAGGTGGCCCCACCCGGTGGACCCCCGGGACCCTTCCGGTGGTCCCGGTACAATATCGATTACCCCCGAAACATTCCCGATGGCCGAAACTGGACTTCCTATATATAAATCTTCGCCTCCGGACCATTCCGGAACTCCTCGTGACATCCTGGATCTCATCCGAGACTCCGAACAACTTTCGGGTTACCGCATACTAATATCTCTACAACCATAGCATCACTGAACCTTAAGTGTGTAGACCCTACGGGTTCGGGAGACACGCAGACATGACCGGGACGACTCTCCGGTCAATAACCAACAGCGGGATCTAGATACCCATGTTGGCTCCCACATGTTCCACGATGATCTCATCGGATGAACCACGATGTCGAGGATTTAATCAATCCCGTATACAATTCCCTTTGTCTATCGGTACGATACTTGCCCGAGATTCGATCATCGGTATCCCGATACCTCGTTCAATCTTGTTACCGGCAAGTCTCTTTACTCGTTCTGTAACACATCATCCCGTGATCAACTCCTTGGTCACATTGTGCACATTATGATGATGTCCTACCGAGTGGGCCCAGAGATACCTCTCCCTTACACGGAGTGACAAATCCCAGTCTTGATTCGTGCCAACCCAACAGACACTTTCGGAGATACCCGCAGTGCACCTTTATAGCCACCCAGTTACGTTGTGACGTTTGGTACACCCAAAGCATTCCTATGGTATCCGGGAGTTGCACAATCTCATGGTCTAAGGAAATGATACTTGACATTAGAAAGCTTTAGCATACGAACTACAGGATCTTGTGCTAGGCTTAGGATTGGGTCTCGTCCATCACATCATTCTCCTAATGATGTGATCCTGTTATCAACGACATCCAATGTCCATGGTCAGGAAACTGTAACCATCTATTGCTCAACAAGCTAGTCAACTAGAGGCTTACTAGGGGCATGGTGTTGTCTATGTATCCACACATGTATCTGAGTTTCCTATCAATACAATTCTAGCATGGATAATAAACGATTATCATGAACAAGGAAATATAATAATAACTAATTTATTATTGCCTCTAGGGCATATTTCCAAGAATATAGACACCGGGAGGATCTAGGGTTACATAAGGTTGGTTACAAAGAAAGGAATCTACATATTCGACGCCGAGCTTGCCTTCCACGCCAAGGAGAGTCCCATTCGGACACGGGTGCAGTCTTCGGTCTTCGTATCTTCACAGCCCATCAGTCCGGCCCATGGCCAACAGGCCGGACACCCGAGGACCCCTTAGTCCAGGACTCCCACAGTAGCCCGTGAACCTGGCTTCAATGACAAGGTATCCGGCGTGTAGTGCTGTCTTCGGCATTGCAAGGCGGGTTCCTCCTTCCGAACTCCAAAATAGTCTTCGGACGAATTGATCGTGTCCAGACCTATAACACACACACCACACACAACCATAGAGAGAATATAATAACACACGAGTCCAAACCACTGACAACTTTTACAACATGACATCATGTCCATCCGGTCATAATTTCGAACCGTTTTTTGCCTGCCGCTCCATGTTTCGAGACGCGGTCGCCATTGGCACGTCTTATCAAAGCAGAGATCTTGTCCCCTTATTACGGGATTCTCATCAATATGGCGTGGGTAACCCAACCGTGGCATTTACACAGCCCTTGGGAACAGGCGAATTTTGAGGCGAGTGGGGTGGCGTTCAATATTCACTGCCTTTATAAGGAGATAAGATTCCTCCTTCTTCCCCCACGCCTTCTTCCTGCCTTTCCACTCTTGAGCTCCAGAGCCCAAGTTCTCATCTGTTTCCCACTCGAGAAAGCACTCAACCATGTTCGGATCCGGAGGCCAAGGCAAGTGGATGGCTTCCTCCGTCAAGGAGGAGGACATCGCCGAGCTTCGGGCGGCTGGGTACCTGGCGAAGGAAATCGTCCACCGTCTTCCAGCCCAAGGACAAATCATTCCCACGCCGAAGCCCGACGAGATGGTAGTGTTCCTCCCCCATTTCCTCCGCGGGCTAGGGTTTCCACTCCATCCCTTCGTCCGCGGGATAATGTTCTACTACAGGATAGACTTCCACGATCTATCCCCGAACTCCTTCCTCAATATCTCGGCGTTCATCGTCGTGTGCGAGGCCTTCCTCCGCATCCAACCCACTTCAGGTTGTGGCTCAAAACTTTTAACGTGAAGCCCAAGGTGGTGGATGGACAACACGTAGAGTGTGGGGCGCCATGCTGAGCAAGCTCACCAATGTCTCTTGGCCAAAAGGCACATTCGTGGAGTCTGTCAAGGAATGGCAGAAACAATGGTTCTACATCACTGAACCCCGCAGTGCCACCTGGGCCGCGTTCAACTCCGGTGCTCCCGTGCGACTCACCTCCTGGGTCGAGAAGAGCCTGAACTGGTGTTCATCAAACGAGCTGATTGCGCTGCAAACGCGCATTCAAAGCATGATCAATAGGGACATCAAGCTTATCGACGTAATCCAAGTGATGTTGGTGCGCTAGATCCTCCCCTGCCAGAGCCGAAGCCGCCCTCTATGGGATTTCAACCCGAAAAATCACCACACCTTGGAAAGGCTCTTCGAAACAGCTCACGAAGATGCCTGGAAGTTGCTCTTCAAAGGCAACGAGATACCGCCGACAACAGATTCGGACCGTGGTCACGACATAAATCACCTCCCCAACGAAGTATGTTATTTTTAACACATCCCCTACTTGCTTGTTTCAAGGGTGATATCTAAGCTTTTATTATCATTGCTTTTTCAGTACTGGTTGAAGAAGGCGAAGCAGATCCAGTGTCCGGCTCCCCTGCTTGAAGAACTAGTCATCCCCCATTTAGCAAAGATGCTGGAGCCGATGCCTTATAAGGCACCAGAGAAGAAGGCCACAACAAAGGCCAAGGGGGTCCGGAGTGGCCCCCGCCGTAAGGGTACTTTGGACATGATGTCCGAAGACAAGACCATTCCCCTACCGCCGAAGACGACGAGGATGAGGAGGAGGAGGAAAGCGACTCCCCCCTGATGGGGGGGGGGGGAGAAGAGGGCGGCCTCCACAACTCTGGAGGCGGATGCACCCAATAAGGGGAGGGGCTCCCTCGCGGATAACTCCGCATGGGATGTCGACAACAGTCCGGAGAGACGCCCCCACGCTAAGCCTCAGGTCGCATCGTAAGTACTAAGACTTGTATCCACCCATAAAGATTCTCCTCCTCACTGCATTGACATGATTGGTTATGTTTATTGTAGTCCAGCCCACAACAGCTCCCCGCGATCCTCGTCAGGAGGCTCGCTGGATTCCCATGCGATGGCCAGTGATTCGCCGCCAGCCGCTCACTCCCCCAAGGCCAAGGATGATGCGGAGGTGCTGTCTCAAAGGACTGTTCCAGGCGGGGAGAGGCTCAGGAGGCGCCAGAAGGTGAAACCCCCGTCGCCGGACACCAAGGGGAATCAACCCCCATGGAGACTGGTGGGGAGGGCCGTACTCAGTTCGACTCTCAGTCAGACTCAATTCCGGAGACCGAGTTTGCTCTAGAATCCTGCACACGACCTCCTTTGGAAGAAGGGGGGTGCATGTTCCCCCGGTGACCCCTGTCCACCCAGGGGCATCGAATAATCTGCTGGAAGTGCTGCGAGGCGCTTCCATTATGGATGAGCACCATGTCCTTATGGGCAAAGTAATTGAAAGGGTTCAGTCCACCAAGAGCGGACTAACTGAAGCCTGCAGCAGCCTGTTAATAGGTTTTGAGGTAAGCAGCACAAAAAAGGAGAAAATCCCAATATAGATAGTAGCCCCTGAGACACTGTCTGGTGTTTGAAAAGAAAAAACCAGACAGAGGATCAATCTCCTATTGCAGGAAACTAACTGAATTTGTCTGAAATGTATGCGCATGCGTCACTGTTGGCCGCGGCCTCGCATATTGCCGAAGTCTTTGGACTGAAGCAGAAACTGGCGGAGGCCGAGGAGGAGCTGGGCCAGGTAAAGACGTAGCTCCAGGAGAAACAAGGTAAGCAATAACCTGTTATGGATTCGAAAAAGGAGAAAATGATATGCAATGATCGAAATACCATGACGTGAACAGGGGCGACGACCGAGGTCGAGGCCCTGAAAGCGGCCCTGGTCGAAGCCGAAGGGAAGGTTGTCAAGGAGCAGGCTGCTCGTAAGAGGCTCAAGGACTGGGTCAACGAAGTACAACAGGAGCTCCAGGACGCGGTGAGGAAGTGCGAGACCTTGGAGCACAATACGTCGGCTCAAGAGGCCGAACTTGCCAAGGCTAGTAAGAGTGCGGAGGCAGCCTGGATTGAAGCCTAGGACACCCTCCATGAAATCCAGGAGGCCAGGAAGATCGCGGCGGGTAAGGCATTCAATATGCAAAGCAGGAGTGTGAAGAGGAAATTTATTTTACTAACCCGGATTCAGAGTTCTCCAGGGGCCTTTGCTGATCTGCCATGCAGTGTGACCGACGCTGCAGAGTTCTTCCAAGCTGAAGAAGGAGGCTCTACGGAGAAGCTATTATGGTCGCAATATTGCGTGCCAGAACATCTGGTACCCCTCAGCGATCAGCTGAAACAACTGGTCGAGCTGCACAGGGTGGCCGAACTGGCCATGAAGGATATGATAATCCGGTTGTGGCCAGCCGAAGCTATTCCCAGCAGCTACTTCGGCCTCGTCAAGAAGCTGGTGGATGCCTGTTCTCGATTAGATGTCATCAAGCGGTCCGTCTGCATCGAGAGCGCGCGTTTGGCCTTCTCTTATTGCAAGTTCTGGTGGGCGAAGCTGGACGCTGTCAAGCTAGTGACCGGGGGGGCGCCGGAGGGCAAGGAGCACCGCACACCTGAGCGGTACTTCGGTGATGTCTTAGAGGGGCCCCGCATCGTTGCGGATCATTGTGCGAAGGACACCATCTTTGAATGAATGCGTTCGAGCTCCCTCTGCCTTGTATGATAGAACAAAGTGTTTATGCAATATAATGCTTGTTATGTTTTTAGATTTTTACTTCCTGTGCGGCCGTGTTGTATGAAATCTGAGGGTTAACCAGTCGTCGGCTTCTGCCCCCATGTAGGTAGTACGGGGGTGTTCGGGATGGAATCTAAACAATCTTGATCCAATTAAATGGTCCTTGAAGGAGTTGTTTAGCGCAACGAACCAGGCAACCAGACTATGCGGCTGTAACGCCCTCACTTAGCCATAGGAGTGCGACAATAAAAACATGGGCGCAGCCCCTAGTATCCGAACTAGAGTGCTATAAGCGTCTGATCGGGAAGTACCAATCCTTCGCGTAATGCGGAAGAAATCTTCAACTATTTGCAACCTCCGAACAGCTGACCGGCTCTCGCCGCATCATGACAATCTGTTTTCGGCTTTCTCTACTGAGGTGCTCCTTTGGATAAACCAAGGCACAATCGCAGTAGTTCTCCCTTTACTACCTTAGCCGATATAGCGGAACGTAAGGTAGCAAGCACAGGAGCCGGGCAACCCAACTATTGACCGAAGACATGATTCGGAGCCAATGCTAAATTTGGGGTGCCGAACTATACTTATAAAAAGTGTTCGGACTTTTGTTGCCATATTGTGGGGTGATGTGCAGCCCCTGGTGAACCAGAAACATACCAAAGTGTACGGGTGCTACCTGATAGGGTTATCTATAGGGGAGTTGAAAAAAAAGAAAGAAAATAGAAAAGGTACGAAGGTAAAAAGCTGGAGTCCTACAGCTCCAGCCGCAGACTGTTCTCATCATAATTTAATTAGTAAGTCAAGGCGCATTGATACAGGTAGTGCGATAAGAAACATGCTATTTGACATGCCGAAACCAAGGGAGAGCTGCATGTGGGTCCTGAAAAACAGGTAGAGTTATCGTTAACGGAATCACCTAAAAAGTCCCCCATATGTTTGCGTTTCTCGCCGTCTTGGTGTGTTTATCCTTCAAGAGGACCGATGACCAGACCACCAAATGGTGCCTGTGGGATTGAGACCTGACAAGGAAACAAGTAAAAGTGAAAGTATGTGTGTATCTGATGTCGGTTGAGCCGTACTACGGACCACAAGCTAGTTATGCCTCCGTCGATGCCCATGGGATTTTGAGTGTGTAGTTATGTACGCGCGGTACAAATGCCACCACCTGATTGGAACTGCAACGGAGGCCGGATTGCTAGTCGAGCTCCTGACGAGCCGGGCTCTCCTGCTGCAGAGTAGTTCAGACCCTCTTAACGATGTCCGTGGGCTCGGCAGCCGAATTAAGGTTCTGCTTGAGAAGGCCACTCTGTACTTCTATTGCTAAGGCAGCTGTGTGCTCTTTTGTATGGAGGGAGTGTTCCGCATTTCCGTTGACTGTTATGATGCCCCGTGGACCGGGCATCTTACGCTTGAGATAAGCATAGTGTGGTACTGCGTTTAATTGAGCGAACGCAGTTCGTCCGAGCAGTGCGTGATAGCCGCTGCGGAAAGGGACGATATCAAAGATTAACTCCTCGCTTCGGAAGTTGTCCGGAGATCCAAAGACAACCTCTAGTGTGATTGAGCTCATACAGCGGGCCTCTACACCTAGTATGACTCCTTTGAAGGTAGTCCTGGTGGGCTTGATCCGAGATGGGTTAATGCCCATTTTTCGCCCTGTATCCTGATAGAGCAGATTAAGGCTACTACCTCCGTCCATAAGGACACGAGTCAAGTGGAACCCATCAATTATTGGGTCTAGGACAAGTGCAGCTGAGCCACCGTGACGGATACTGGTCGGATGATCCCGACGATCAAAGGTGATCGGGCATGATGACCATGGATTAAATTTTGGGGCGACTGGCTCTATCCCGTAGACGTCCCTAAGCGCACGCTTGCGCTCCCTCTTGGGGATGTGGGTAGCGTATATCATGTTCACCATTTTGACCTGAGGGGGAAACTTCTTATGTCCCCCTGTGTTCGGCTGCTGGAGCTCTTTGTCATCATCTTCGCTTTGCAATCCCTTTCCCCTGTTCTCGGTGTTTAATTTGCCGGCCTGTTTAAAAACCCAGTAATCTCTATTTGTATGATTGGGTGGTTTGTCTGGGGTGCCATGAATCTGGCACGGATGATCAAGTATGCGGTCCAAGCTGGTTGGGCCTGAATTGTTCTTTTGGAATGGCTTCTTTCGCTGACCGGACTTAGAGCCCCTGAATCCGGCATTGACTGTCGTGTCCTCGGTGTTATCACTGTTGTTTCGGCGTTTGTATCTATTGTGTCGAGACTTGTCTTTGCTAGTTTTAGCTTCAGGGGTGCCGCCGTCGCTTGCATTGCTTTTGCTACGGGCCAACCAATTGTCCTCGCCTGCACAAAAGTGGGCCATGAGTGCCGTGAGGGCTGCCATGGTTTTTGGCTTTTCTTGGCCGAGGTGGCGAGCGAGCCATTCGTCACGGATGCTGTGTTTGAAGGCTGCTAGGGCTTCGGCATCCAGACAATCGACGATTTGGTTCTTTTTAGTTGAGAACCTAGTCTAGAATTTCCTGGCGGACTCTCCGGGCTGTTGAACTATGTGGCTTAAGTCATCAGCGTCCGGAGGTCGAACATATGTACCTTGGAAGTTATCGAGGAAGGCCTCTTCCAAGTCCTCCCAGCTGCCAATAGAATTTGCAGGCAGACTATTGAGGCAGTGCCGAGCTGGCCCCTTGAGCTTTAAAGGGAGGTATTTGATGGCGTGGAGGTCATCGCCGTGGGCCATATGAATGTGGAGAATGAAGTCTTCGATCCACACCGCGGGGTCCGTGGTTCCATCGTATGATTCTATATTCACGGGTTTGAACCCTTCTGGGAATTCATGATCCAGGACCTCATCGGTGAAGCAATAAGGGTGTGCGGCACCTCTATATCGAGTCGTATCGCGATGTAGCTCTGGTGGAGTCCATCTGCGGTTTTCAGCCTGCGCATGACTAAATTTGTCATGTCCGAATAGGTGGCCGTCGTCGCGTGTCGAGGAACGTCCTCGCGATCCGTAGATTGATCTAGTATGTCATGCTTTATTGTTCAGGTTTTGCCAGAGGTCATATGAGTGACCGTGGGCTAATTTGCCTCTACCTGTGCGCTGAGGCGCGGCTGGCCGGTGTTCGGCGTCAGTTGCCGTTTTGTCTCGACCACGTGGTGGTCGGTCAGCCGCATTGTACGATGGAGGTATGTATTCCAGCGCCTCCTCGTCAAACTGAGGTAGCAATTTGCGCTTTGGGTAGCTTTTGGTTGGGCGCTTGAGGCCGTATTCTTCGGCTGCTAGGACATCGGTCCATTTATGATTGAGCAGATCTTGGTCAGCTTGAAGCTGCTGCTGCTTATTTTTCAGGCTCCTTGAAGTGGCAATTAGCTGGTGCTTGAAGCGCTCCTGCTCAAGCGGTTCCTCAGGCACGATGAAATACTCGGTGCCAAGGCTCACCTCGTCCTTGGAGAGCAGAAGGTAATTATCATCCTACGAATCTTCGTGTGTGGCCTATTTACCGGGGCTAACCTGCCCGCCTTCCTGTTCATCTTGTTCATTAGCTGTATCAACGGGGTCTTTGTTGTCTTCGGCACCTTCTGGAGTATTATCTTCTCCCGTGCCGGTGTTGCTGTCTTTACTGCGGTGTGACTTAGAGCGGCGCCGCTGACGCCGGCGCTTGGACTGTATTTCAGAAGGTTTATCCTCAGCCGGATCTTCCTTGTCCTCGCTGCTGTTCTCCTTTGGTGCATCCACCATGTATACGTCATACGACGAAGTGGCCGTCCAGCATCCAGTGAACGGCGGGTTCTGGGCCTCTTCTTCTTCGGCATCGTCGTCCATGCCGTCGATGTCTTTGGAGTCGTAATAAAGTTCGTTGGTCAAATCCTCGACCATGGCTATGAAGTGGGTGGCGGGTGGGAAGCAAAATTCTCCACCGTTAGCCCCTAGTTTGAGCCGGATATAGTTCGGCTGTGAGTCCTCTGCCAAGGACAGGTTTTTTAATGAGTTTATCACATCGCCCAAAGGCGAGTGCTGGAAGATGTCTGCGGCGCTGAATTCGAAGATCAACAAACGATCAAGCTCGGCGTCCGCGGGCTCATGTGGTTCGGAACTTATGACCAGAGATGAGTCCGGAGTTTCGTTGAAGAAAACGCCGTGAGAGGTTAAGTCTATGTGCGGCTCCAACACCATGGAATCTGTGGCCTTCGTAGTGGGGTTGATCCTCCCGTCCTTGGATGGCGCAGCTTGCTCCGGATCTAGGGCCAGAGCGATTACAGGAGCAATCTCCTGGATGCGGGCAAATGACAGATTTAGGTCATGATCATCGGGGTGACCGAGAGCGGCTACCGTGGTCTCGAATCTGATGAAGATCAAGTCTCCACGGATGTCTGCAACGTAGTTCAAGCTCCCAAATTTGACCTGCTGGCCAGGGGCGTAGCTTTCGATCTGCTCCAGATGGCCAAATGAGTTGACCCGCAGTGCGAAGCCACGGAACACGAAGATCTGTCTGGGGAGGAAAGTTTCTCCTTGGACAACATCATTATTGACGATCGAAGGGGCCATCAAACCTTTTGGCGACAGTACAGTGGAACTCTCAATGAAAGCACCAATGTCGGTGTCAAAACCGGCGGATCTTGGGTAGGGGGTCCCGAACTGTGCGTCTAAGGTCGATGGTAACAGGAGACAAGGGACACGATGTTTACCCAGGTTCGGGCCCTCTCTATGGAGGTAATACCCTACGTCCTGCTTGATTGATATTGATGAATATGAGTATTACAAGAGTTGATCTACCTCGAGATCGTAATGGCTAAACCCTAGAGGTCTAGCTTGTATGGCTATCATAATGAATCTCTCCTATTCGGACTAAGTCCTCCGGTTTATATAAACACCAGGAGGATCTAGGGTTACATAAGGTCGGTTACAAAGAAAGGAATCTACATATTCGACGCCGAGCTTGCCTTCCATGCCAAGGAGAGTCCCATCCGGACACGGGTGCAGTCCTCAGTCTTCGTATCTTCACAGCCCATCAGTCTGGCCCATGGCCAACAGGCCGGACGCCCGAGGACCCCTTAGTCGAGGACTCTCTCAGCAGACCCCTCGTGTTATGAATAGCAAGGAACGGGTATTGATGTACATAATAACGAAAAGCATCATCTCAGAATCTCACGAGGGGATAATAAACTAGAGACCTCCTAATCGGCGCCTTTTGCGCGGTTAGGAGTTTTGTCGGACAAGTGCCCTCAACCATGGGCTGGCCCATTCACATGGAGACGCAAAATAAAAAAATTGGTTTGCCCAATCAACGGTTGACTAGCTGAAAAAAAGTTGATCGGTCAATTGTTGACTTTTGAAATAAAAATGTAAGAAAAAACAAAATTTAAAAAATAAACAAAGATCATGAATTCAAAAAAGTTCACGGGTTTGTAAAAATATAAGAATTCAAAAAAGGATTATGGATTTTTAAAAAATCATGGGTTTTAATAAAGATCATTTATTTTGAAAAATGATGACAACATTTGAAAAGGAAATCATAATTTGGGAAAAGAACACGGATTTATAAAAGTTAGAAAATTGAAAAAAAGGTTCATGGATCTGTGAAAAAGTTCATGAATTTGAAATGAAAAAAATAAAACTAAAACTAAAAAGGAAAACATGAAAAATAAAATGAGAAAACAGGTAAAACCCCATGTAGTGCGCCGTGGAATAGGAACTTGGGATAAACTAGTGGTGAACTTGGCACGAACTTGGGGATCTTGCATGGCCTGAATAGCACCATCAAGATCAAGCGGTAGTATGTTGTGAGGATGCAACTTTTTCTTCTCCAGAATCAACAACAATAATAGCGGGGTGAAGCTTGGGTCTGACCAACAGGTCTGAAATAATTCAACCAGATTATCATTACATTCAGTCAGCGCCTAATGACGAAGCTATGTTGAGGGTAGGGGGCCATTGCCCCCTCCCCCAATCCACATGAATCTGTACTAAGGCACATGAATTTATTTATTTTGGCCGATATTTAGTGTTGATGAGTAGATTTGGCTTACTATTATCTAGAAATTGCTGCTGCTAAATAGATTTGGCTTAGTATTGTGTAGATAACAAACCACTTTTAGAACTTATCTCTTGATCGGTTTCTGTTTCATGTGGAACAGTTTTTTTAATGATGTCGTCATGAACAACTTAATTTCTCTCTCTTGTGGAACATATTTTCTCTCTTTAGGACCTCACGCAAGAAATTTATGGTCTGATGCGCCTTTGTGAGATGAGCACCGAGCAAACACAAAACCATAGTAGGGGTTAGGCAAGACATTTAGCGTGCGAGTTGTGCACGTCAAGAAAGAAATCAGTAGCACCTATGGGTCATCCTCGAGCGGCTGGTTGTACATGTTGTAGCAATGCTTACAAAAAATCTCGATTTCGAGAGCATGGGACATGTGCTTAATACTTTCCTTCGTGGCGTTGTTTTTCCTTGCAAGAATGATAAGTCAACTAGTCAAGCAGTTGATACTGTATATACGTTCCACAGAAAATCAGGTACCCGGAGTGGCAGGAGAAGTGTCGAGCAAGGTAGAATGGATGTGGGTACACGCGAGAGTGTCAGGTCATCATTACATTCTGCTTACGCCTAGCGGATGAGCTATGTTGAGGCCAGTGGGGCCTTGGAGAAAACTCTGAAGAAAATTTTATTTGAAGGGCCTAGATGACACAAAAATTAGCCTTTTCCTCCCTGATATTTGTCATTTGCGTTTCGCCCGCAATGGTTTTTGTCTAACTCCGTCACTGCCTGCGCTCCCGTCCACATGATGATTGGCTAGCCACGCATTCCCGACATGGTAAGTAGTGTGGAGGCGTCTACGACTTGTTTCCCTCAGGACCTCGTCTAGTTCACACTTTCCCATGTATTTTATCTCTTGAAAGCATTCACCGCAAATTCCATGCAATGCGTACCATTATGAGGATGGGGCTTGCCCACTCCCATCGTTTTCTCCCAGCCGTGCTCCCCTCCATCCAATGACCCTCCCCTTTCTATCGACAAAATAAAATTGCGACCAAAAATTCAGGGAAACATTGCAAGACGCCTTTCAAGGGAGCAGCGACAGACTGCAGGTGCACAATCTGGAGGCTTAAGAGCCCCAGTTCATAGTCCTATGTCCTAGGATTACCATGGAGCAACTACAAGTTCGTGGTTGTGACGCCCCCAATTCAATCGTACACTAATCATACATGCAAACATGTACGATCAAGATCAGGGACTCACAGGAAGATATCACAACACAACTCTCCAAATAAAATAGGTCATGCAAGCATCATATTACAAGCCAGTGGACTCGAGGGCTCGAATACAAGAGCTCGATCATAGACGAGTTAGTGGAAGCAACAATATCTGAGTACAGACATAAGTAAACAAGTTACCATAAGATGGCTTGCACAAACTGGGATACATATCGAAAGAGGCACAAGCCTCCTGCCTGGGATCCTCCTAAACTACTCCTGGTCGTCATCAGCGGTCTGCATGTAGTAGTAGGCACCTCCAGAGTAGTAGGAGTCGTCGTCGACGATGGCGTCTGGCTCCTGGACTCCAACGTCTGGTCGCAACAACCGGGTATAGAAAGGGGGAAAGGGGGAGAAAAGCAATCGTGAGTACTCATCCAAAGTACTCGCAAGCAAGGAGCTACACTACATATGTATGCATTGGTATCAAATGGAAAAGGGTAGCATATGTGGACTGAACTGCAAAATGCCAGAATAAGAGGGGGATAGCTAGTCCTATCGAAGACTACGCTTCTGGCATCCTCCATCTTGAAGCATATAGAAGAGAGTAGATGTTAAGTTCACCAAGTAGCATCGTATAGCATAATCCTACCCGGCGATCCTCCCCTCGTCGCCCTGTGAGAGAGCGATCACCGGGTTGTATCTGGCACTTGGAAGGGTGTGTTTTATTATGTGTCCGGTTCTAGTTGTCATAAGGTCAAGATACAACTCCGGGTCGTCCTTTTACCGAGAGACACAGCTGAATAGATAAGCTTCCCTGCAGGGGTGCACCATAGTTCCCAACACACTCGATCCCCTTTGGCCGGACACACTTTCCTGGGTCATGCCCGGCCTCGAAAGATCAACATGTCGCAGCCCCACCTAGGCACAACAGAGTGGTCAGCACGTCGGTCTAAATCTTATGGCGCAGGGGTCTCGGATCATCGCCCATTGCACACCTGCATGTTGCGAACGCGACCGGAAACACACCTATCCTCCCTAATACAAGAGCAGGTGTTCCACTCCAATCAGGCGCGCGCCGCTCAGTCGCTGACGTCAAGAAGGCTTCGACTGATACCACGACGTCGAGTGCCCATAATTGTTCACGCATAGTTTGTTAGTGCGTATAGGCCAATGGCCAGACTCAGATCAAATACCAAGATCTCGTTAAGCGTGTTAAATGAATTAACCGCAAACTCCGAACAGGGCCAGGCCCACCTCTCTCCTAGGTGGTCTCAACCTGCCCTGTCGCTCTGCCATAAAGGTCCACTAAGAGGGCCATTTGGACAAACGTCCTTTCGGTCCCAATCCGTGTATCACTCGCGGGTACGTCATCATATATATCATGTATTATGTATATAACTATATACCCGTGATCACCTCCCGAGTGATCACAACTCGATAGTATAGCATGGCAGACGGACAAGAATGTAGGGCCACTGATGGAATACTAGCATCCTATACTAAGCATTTAGGATTGCAGGTAAAGGTAACAACAGTAGTAGAAAAGACAGGCTATGCATCAGGATAGGATTAACGGAAAGCAGTAACATGCTACACTACTCTAATGCAAGCAGTAGAGAGAAGAATAGGTGATATCTAGTGATCAATGGGGGCTTGCCTAATTGCTTTGGCAAGTAGGGGTCGTCAACAACGTAGTCGATCGGGGCACCAGCAGCGGCGTCAGTCTCATAGTCTACCGAAGAGAAGAGGGGGAAGAAACAATGAATACAATGCAAACATATTCATATCGATGCATGACATGACAAGTAACGGTGCTAGGTGTGCCCTAACACACTAGGAGGTGATACCAGCGAAGGGGGAAAACAACCGGGAAAGTATCACTGGTGTTTCGCGTCTTTGGACAAATGAACCAGAGGGGGGAAAGTTGCGTGTTTGCTATGCTAGGGATGTGTGGAGGATGAACGGGCTACATATTCGGATTCGTCTCGTCGTTTTGAGCAACTTTCATGTACAAAGTTTTTCCATCCGAACTACGATTTATTTTATTTTAATTTTAAAAGTTTTAAATCATTTTTAGGATTTATTTAATTATTTTAAATCAACATTATCCAGATTAGTGTTTGCTGATGTCATCAGCATGATGTCAGCAGTCAACTGTGACCGTTGACCGGTCAAACTGGCAAATGGGGCCCGTTTGTCATAGACTGTTTAATCTAATTAGGGTTTAACTAATCTAACTACTGTTTAATTAATTAACACTAGTTAATTGGGTTAATTAAACACAATTAAGTTAATTAATTAATTTCATTATTATTATTATTATTTAATTTTTTTATTAAACGTTCGGGGCATCGGCCCCGTTTGGCAGTGCCCCAGAGGCCATAGCGATTCGGGCGCTGCGGGCGTGCGGGCGCACAACGAGGGGCAGGGGGTCGCGGTGGCCAACAGGGGTGGCCGTGGTTGGGCGACGGCAGCGAGCGGGATGGTGGGGGCGTTGGCCACGGCGGGCGAGGCAGGAAGCGGGGCAACGGCGAGCATGGGCGCGCGTGCGCGAGTGGGACGCCGAAGCGAGTGTAACGCCCCGAGACCGATGCGCCAGGTGTCTTCCGGTTATTCGCCGACGTTGCCATGTTATTTGCTTGCGTGTTGCATTTCATCATGTCATCATGTGCATTGCATCGTGTCATCATGCCATCGTGTCTTTAATCTTTCTAACTCAACTAAATAAATCGTATGGATCTTCGATCCATTTAAATCGAGGGAATTCACATGGTTAATTTCTCTTTAAAACATACCAAAGTCTACTACTATTATTAGGGAGCTATTAAAAATATTCCAATAATTTGGAATCACCCATAAACACACTTGCAAATATTCTCCATGTCTTTTCTACTTCAAGTTTGACTTCAAAATCTTGCCCGCAATTCTCTTCCCATTTGCCGAGGTTCCTCCAAAAATTTCAACATTTTTGACACTTCAAAAACCTCGTCCTATCTCAAACCATTTAAATTAAATTCAAATGAGTTTGAATTTAATTTCTGCAATTATGCAACTTCTATTTTTCTGTGTACAAGCACATTTTCGCGAGTCCAGGAAAATTAAACCCATTCCGAAATTCCTTCCCTAATCCGTACTTTTCTCTCTTTTGCTTCCTTCCTTTTTCTCTTCCCTGTTTTGAGAAGAGAGATTAAGAGAGAGAGAGAGAGAGAGAGAGAGAGAGAGAGAGAGAGAGAGAGCCCAGCCTTGCCCCTTGGGCCTCATGTAGCCGCAAGCCACTCAGGCCCAGCAACAGCCAACCTCCAGTTGGCCCAAGGCCCATCCGACCGCTCCAACCCTAGCCCTTGCCCGACCATCTCCACTCTCCCCTTCCTCCCTCCTGTGCGTCGTCAAGTGAGAGAGAGAGACCAGATGCGCCCGATCCCCATCCCTCGACCTCACCACTAGGCGGCGACCAAAGCCTTCGTGGCGCCACCCACCTTCCTCCGCTGTCAAGCACCAGCACCAGGACCCCTCTGTGCCCTTGCCCATTCCACCCCGCGGCCGCTTGCCATGGTTGGTCCGAGCGCCACTTCGCTGGTCCCCGTCGCTCCGCCACTCCAGGAGCCAGCAGATGCGCCACGGCATCCAGGACCACTATGACACAGCCTTGCTGCTCCCTCCCATGTGCAAGCCCCTTCTCTGCCATGGCCTTCTTCTCCTGCGCCGATGCCATCCTTCGAGTGCTCATGCCTGCAGCTCCATCCGCAAGTTCGTGCAGCCATGGCCTCAAGCTCGCCAGGCCGCTGCTCCCTCATCCCGCCACCGGCCAGGTTGGACGCTGTAGGATCGAAAGTATGTCTAGAGGGGGTGATTAGACTACTTGACCAAATAAAAACTTAACCTTTTCCCAATTTTAGTTCTTGGCAGATTTTAGCTAATTTAGGACAAGTCAAGCAACCATCACACAATTCAAGCAAGCATGCAAAGAGTATATAGGCAGCGGAAAGTAAAGCATGCAACTTGCAAGAATGTAAAGGGAAGGGTTTGGAGAATTCAAACGCAATTGGAGACACGGATGTTTTTCCCGTGGTTCGGATAGGTGGTCCTATCCTACATCCACGTTGATGGAGACTTCAACCCACGAAGGGTAACGGTTGCGCGAGTCCACACAGGGCTCCACCCAAGGGTAACAGTTGCGCGAGTCCACACATGGCTCCACCCACGAAGGGTCCACGAAGAAGCAACCACCCACAAAGGGTCCACGAAGAAGCAACCTTGTCTATCCCACCATGGCCATTGCCCACACAGGACTTGCCTCACTAGCGGTAGATCTTCACGAAGTAGGCGATCTCCTTGCCCTTACAAACTCCTTGATTCAACTCCACAATCTTGTCGGAGGCTCCCAAGTGACACCTAGCCAATCTAGGAGACACCACTCTCCAAGAAGTAACAAATGGTGTGTAGGTAATGAACTCCTTGCTCTTGTGCTTCAAATGATAGTCTCCCCAACACTCAACTCTCTCTCATAGGATTTGGATTTGGTGGAAAGAAGATTTGAGTGGAAAGCAACTTGGGAAGGCTAGAGATCAAGATTCATATGGTAGGAATGGAATGTCTTGGTCTCAACACATGAGTAGGTGGTTCTCTCTCAGAACATATGAGTTGGAATGGTGTGTGTGTTCTGATGGCTCTCTCCTCGAATGAGAAGAAGGTGGAGGGGTATATATAGCCTCCACACAAAATCCAACTGTTACACAGTTTTCCAATCTTGGTGGGACCGAATCAATAAACTCTGTCGGACCGAAAATGTAAACCTAGTGACCGTTAGAGATTTTCGGTGGGACTGACATGCAACTCGGTAGGACCGATATGGTTAGGGTTTGGGCATAACGTAATCTCGGTGAGACCGATTACACAAACTCAGTGGGACCGAATTTGGTAATTAGCTAACCAGAGAGTTGGTCAGGCAAACTCGGTGGGACCGATTTGCTCTTTCGGTGAGACCGAGTGGAACTCGGTGAGACTGAAAAGTTACAAAGGGGAAACACTAAGTTTACATTGCAATCTCGGTGGGACCGATTCGCTCTTTCGATGAGACCGAAAAGTTATGAAAGGGAAACAGAGAGTTTGCAACCCCATCTCGGTGAGACCGAGATCCCTATTGGTAGGACCGAATTGCTAGGGTTTGGCAGTGGCTAATGACAAGTGAAACTCGGTGGCGCCAGATAGGAAGAATCGGTAGGACCGAGTTTGGCTTAGGGTTTAGGTCATATGTGGATATGGGAAAGTAGTTGAGGGTTTTGGAGCATATCACTAAGCACATGAAGCAAGAGGCTCATTAAGCAACACCTCATCCCTCCTTGATAGTATTGGCTTTTCCTAAAGACTCAATGTGATCTTGGATCACTAAAATATAAAATGAAGAGTCTTGAGCTTTTGAGCTTGAGGCAATCCTTTGTCCTTAGCATTTTGAGGGTTCCACTTTCACATCCATGCCATGCCAATCATTGAGCTTTCCTGAAATAATCATCTTGGAATAGCATTAGCTCAATGAGCTATATGTTGTTATGAATTACCAAAACCACCTAGGGATAGTTGCACTTTCAATCTCCCCCTTTTTGGTAATTGATGACAACATATAGATCAAAGCTTCAACAAATGATAATAAGCATGAAATATATCGTCGCTTTGAGAAGTATGTGATAAGTAAGAGCTCCCCCTAAATTTGTGCATATTTAAAATTTGCTTTGGACTGCAAATGCACAAAGAGTTAGATTCATGGGTTACTCTTCCATGTCACATACATCTTGGTGGAGCGCTCAAAATGATAAGAATGAAATACATGCACTCATCACCAAGAAAAGTGAATGATCACACAAGATAGATAGGATAATAGTATTAAGCAAGCATTAAGTGTAGCTTATGATCAAACACATGATCATCAATGTCTCACAAATAATGACGTAGTATCTCAAGCACTCAAAAGCAAACAAGTTTGAAAAACCACCAAATAAAGCAAGAGAGAAAAGCAACACTCTCTCTCTCGAAGCCTATGATCTATACATCTTCTCCCCCTTTGGCAACAAGTTACCAAAAAGTTCCTAGAAAATGCATAGTGCTAAATCGACGCTCAGGCTTGATCTTCAGGTGGTGGTGGAGTCCGGATCACTCCAAGGACGAAGGCTTCGGTAGATGCTGAAGTAGTTCGCTGGAGTTGGAGCTGAAGTAGATGCTGGAGCTGAGGCTGTAGCTGGTGCTGAAGTGGTGGCTCTGGTGTCAGCAACTGGCACGGCAGATGACCTTGGGCCTCGTGGCACTCTGGAAAAGGCATGAGTGGTAGTCCTGCCTCTCCTCTCCTGCATGTCCTCTTGGAGCTGCTCCACTGCAGACTGAACTTCCGTTACTTTGACATCCAATTCATAGAACTTTTGTTCCATGATTCTCTCTAGGCTCTGCTGATTCTGAGTGAGGGTGGCCAAACTTTGCTCAATCCTCAGCATGGATGCAATCAAGTAACCAAGTTGCTCTTGTTTAGTCTTCAAGAAATACTCAGATGCCTCCTCTTGAGTTGTCATCTTGGCAGCTTTCTCCTTCCTCGCCTTCTCCTTCTTTGCGTATGCTTGGGCAGATGATGGCTCGTTCTCAGTCATGACAACTTGATTGTCCTCGAAATCTGGACGGATGGGCAGGTGTTCCTTGTCCAATAGATATATGCCCGTGCCCATCTTGGAGTTGATGAGCTCCTGAATTTGAGGGGCATATCAGCAGCTCCTCTTCTGATCTGCTGCAGTCCTCTTGATAGTTTCCACTATGAGGCTCATCACCTTGAACTTCTGAGGCACATCAAACACATGTAGCAAGTTGATAGCATGGCCTCTGATCATCTTGTGATCTCCAGACTTGGGCAGTAAGGTGTGCCTTAGTATCCAATTGATCGTAGGCAGTCCTGACAGAAGGTAATGCACAGACCCAAATTTGAAGGTGTCAAGAGCTTCATTGGGAATTTCCTTGTACATATTGGACATGGAGTTATGGTCCATCTTCTTCTTGGCATATATGTCCATGTCATCATCATGCTCCTCCGGGGCATTAATCAACTTCGCCCATTCCTCAACAGTGGATTGGTACCTCGTACCCTCAGACATCCATGTGATCCTCCCATCTGGATAAAAGTGTGTCATGGAGTAGAACTGCATGATAAGCTCCTCGTTCCACTTTGTGAGCTTCTGCCCAACAAAGTCAGCTACTCCACAAGCTATGAAGCTGTCTTGCACTCTAGGATAATGCTCCTCATTGTCCTTGATATATTCCCAGTCGACCCATCTCATATCACATACAATGGGTTTCTTATCTAGCAGCACAGTCTCATAGAAATCTTGCTGCTCCTTGGTGTGAAATCTGTAGTCCACTGCTGTCCTTCTCCTTGAAGCATATGGGTCTGCTTCTCTCCATTTCCTCAGCCCTGAATCTCTCTTGAGCTTCATGTCCTCAGCCACAGGATGAGCATCGTTGTGGTCTGGGATCTTGGGCTTTAGCTTTCTCAGGACATTCTCTTCCTCTTCTTTAGCAACAGTCTCAGGCACTGGGGCCTTGTTCTTCTCAGCTTCAGGAATGCTCCTTGTATTTCTCTTAGGCTTTGGCTTTGGAGCTGGCTTGGCCTTGGAAGCAGCTCCCCCTGATTTTATGGCATCTCCCATTAGCTTGGGTGCCTTGGGCACTGGTGCAGCTACCTCTTCTTCCTCTTCTTCTTCCATGATGGAAGCTTTGCCAAGAACTCTAGCCACTGTCTTCTTCACCCTTTCCTTTCTTTTCTTGTCCTCAGCTGCAACTGGCTCTATGGGCTTCTCAGTTGACATTCTGGCCTTTGACATTGGCTGTCTGCCTGCTGGCCTTTTGATTTTCAGACCTGGCTTAGTGCCTTGAACTGGCTCAACTCTCTTGGAAGTGGCCTCTTCCTCTGCCACATAGTCCTCATCTTCGGAATCTGAAGTCCTCTTCTGCCTTTGTCTCGTGGCAGCTTTTGGCAAGTTGCTAGGAGTGCTCCTGCTGCCTTCATCAGATGAACTGGAGGGACTAGTGCCCTCACTCATCACCACTTGCTGCTCTGACATATTTTGGCTATCACTTTGATCAGACATGCTGCAAACTGACTGCTGACCCTGTGAATAGATTATAGATGAGATAGAAAAGATGAGCATCACAAAATGCAGAGATTTTTGCAAAAGAATGATCCAAAAACTTAGTTTTAGTTTCCCACTGAAATCATCTCGGATCTACCGATTTTCAAACTCGGTGATACCGAAGCAGTTTTGGAACCTAAACTAGTGAACTCGGTAGGACCGAGTCGCAGTTTGGTGGCACCGAGACTGCTAGGGTTTCACTGAGTTCAAAAATCGGTCACACCGATAAGTAATTCTCGGTCAGACCGAGTCTCACTTGTGCAATGGCATAAGCCAAATCGGTGGGACCGAGTTTTTCAACTCGGTGGGTCCGAGATAGTTTCGGTGGAAACCTAAACCTAGAATTTTCGAATCAAACCTAATCTATGAGCGTTTTGACTGGATAGGAGTGTTTCAATCGTGGCTAGAATCAATATGATCACAATGTGCTAGGAATCAGATTGGGGAATAGCACAAAGATCAAGTCCATACCCTAGTTCGGCGGGGACTTGCTACGGCGGGAACGGCGGGGCAGAATTCCCGTTGTCGGTGACAGAGACCAGCGACTGGAGGCTGCTGGCGGCGAGAAGATGATCCGGAGACCACGAGGGCAGAGCAGGCTATCGCGCGAGCGAGGGGTTCGGAGAAATTTCCAAAATTTTGCCCGTGACTATATATAGCCCAACCCTGTCGGTGTGACCGAGTGGAACAACTCGGTGGCACCGAGATTCATAACTGCAAGCAGTTACTGAAACTCGGTGTGACCGAAATGTTCAAATCGGTTGCACCGAGATCGAAAACCTAGATCAACTTAATGATCTCGGTAGGACCGAAGGTGGAGTATCGGTCAGACCGAGAATCATAAAGAGGTTTTGGAAGTTTAAGTCTATGACGAATCGGGTACTCCGAGCGCTCCTCACATAGAGTGGTTCGAATCTGACTTGATCAAATTTTGTGATGCAGCATGAATAGAGTTTGAGACGAGAAAAGCATAGATAGCTAGAGGAGGTTCTTAGGCATTCTTGTCCATCCACTTGGCAAAAGAAGATAAAACCAAATAATCAAAAACAACAAGTGGATGTCCTCGAATGAGTAAAATATGCAACCAGCATGCTCACACAATAAGATGGCAAATGAAATATGTGGCAAGGCATGCACAACCAATTCTAGTATCTATCAAGCAATTTGCGATGACTAGGTCATCTATATATGAGTATATTGACTTAGGAGTCAAGTGAGAACACTTGATCATAGGTCATACTCATCGTTTAAGCTCAAGTGGGGTTACCACTTTTACATAAAGCATTGTTTTGTTCACATCTTTAGAGTTGCTTTAGCTCAAGTCTTAGAGTAAAGCTCCCCCTAGATGTGATATCTCCCCTAAGAGGGATGAACTAACCTTGGGTTTTGTCGATGATGACTTCATGTAGATATTGAAGATGTGGATGCTCAATGTTGATGTAGATCTCTTGGAGCTATCCATTTGAGTGAATTGCACTTTAAATACCTACATGGGTTAGTCCCACAAGGAACAAACAAGGATATCCATAGACATAGAGTGATGCACACAAAGATGATGTCCATGAAAACTTTTAGATTACCTTGTCCCTTGTCTTACCAACAAGAGGGTTTGTGACTCCTTGAACTAGTGCAAGATGTGGAAGTTGATTGCACTTGTTCTTGCCAAAATGATAAGAGTGAAGTACGTTGGTGGAGTCACCCTCAAGAACTCTCTAGTTCTTCTTCTTTTGGATCCACATCATCTTGATGGGAATCCTTGGAGTTGTAGTCATACTTGATGAAGTGGAACTTGAAGTAGTCTTGGGAATCCACTTGACTAAGGTCTTTGGAGCTTCTTCAAATGCGTCAATTTCCTCTTGAAGCTTGTCCTTGCCTTTTTGCTTGTAGTCTTGTGCTGGAAGATCATCTTGAGTTTGTGTCCCTTTGAAAGAAGTATGCTTCTCTTGTTAAGGGACAAACTTTGTCTTGGGGTATTGATCTTCTTCCCACTCAACTCCATTGGCATTGAACTTTCGTTCAAAACCAACACCTTGATTCTTCCGATGCATTCCTTGCTTGCGCACAATTTCCTCGAATTGCTTACCCCGGCAAGGCTTTTGTACACTCCTTTCTCTATAATTCCCTTCAATAAACTATTTTCTTGCTCAAGTGTAACTTGGCTAAGAGAATCATTAGTGGAATCAAGAGAGCTACTAGAAGTAACAATATTGGATTTAGCATGATCATTGTTACTACTAGAGGAAGAATCTTTCTTGTTCTTGTTACTAGACTTGACTTGAGGCATGTAAGTGGATAAGAGTAAACGCTTGGCAATGTAAGAAGAACTTTTCTTGCGGAGATCATCATTGATTGCTTTTAAGAACTCATGCTCTTGCTCAAGATTGAGCTTTTCAAAGCGTAATTCCTCATGAGCTCTTAAAAGTTCTCGATGATCTTCGAAGATGGTTTCATGAGCTAACTTAAGAGTGTTTAGTTCTTTAGTTAGGGCCTCAATCTTCTCCTTATCATTGTCATTCGTTTTATCTTGATTAGCATGTTTAATTGACATTTCATCATAGTATTCATCACTAGAGTTGTCAACAAGCAAATCATCACCTAACAAGTCATCTTCATCACTATTGAAATCAACATACTCGGGGTGTGTTACCTTAGGACCTTTGGCCATGAAGCATCTTCCAATTCCTTCATTTGTTGAGTCAAATATGTCGTAGGAGTTGGTTGACACAAGTGCTAGACCGGCAACACCTTCATCTTGAGTATCTTCGGAGCCGGAGTAATAACTTCTCTCGGAGTGGCTGTCGGAGTCGGAGCCGGATACCCATTCTCCAACATGAGCTTGATGTCTTTGTCTTGTGTAGCTCCTTGATGATTTTTCCTTCCTTTCCGAATCCTTGCTTCTCCATGAGTATCTTCGTTCATAATGATCATCTCTACTCCTTCTTTCTCTTGGTGGTGATCCTTTGCTTCTTATTTTTGGAGAATCTTCTCTTCTCTTGTAGGGAGCCGTACACTCATTGGAATAGTGTCCGGGTCTTCCACAATTGTAGCAGTTTCGCTCTCGACTAGAAGATCTTTTGTCATTGTAGGACCTTGACTTGGAGCTTCTATCTTTGCTTCTACTCTTGTAGAACTTGTTGAAGTTCTTCACCATTAATCTCAATTCTTCATTGAAGTCTTGTTTCTCATTTGATGATGTAGGGGCTTCACATGAGGCTTTATAGGCGCCACTTGATTTGTTGTGAAGTTCCTCTTTATCCTTAAGTGACATCTCATGAGCAACAATTCTTCCAATCACCTCCGTTGGCTTGAGATCTTTGTAATTGGGCATCATTTGGATCAATGTGCACACGGTATCATATTTTTCCATCCAAGGCTCTTAGAATCTTCTTGATGATGAATTTATCGGTCATCTCTTCACTTCCTAAGCCGACAATCTCATTTGTGATGAGAGCAAGCCTAGAGTACATTTCAGCGACACCTTCACCATCCTTCATCTTGAACTTGTCAAGTTGGCTTTGAAGCACATCCAACTTGGATTCCTTGACGGAGTCGGTACCTTCGTGCATATCAATCGAAGTGTCCCAAATTTCCTTCGCATTCTCAAGGCGGCTGATTTTGTTGAATTCTTCGGGGCACAATCCGTTGAAGAGAATATCACAAGCTTGATCATTGTATTGCAACATCTTCAACTCATCCGCGGTAGCTTCACGGTTTGGTTCTCTCCCATCAAAGAAGTCACCTTGCAAACCAACACACACAATAGCCCAAACGGCGGGGTTATGTCCAAGAATATGCATTTTCATTTTATGCTTCCAACTAGCAAAATTAGTACCATCAAAGTAAGGACCTCTACGGTGATAATTTCCCTCGCTAGACGCCATACTCTCCTAGGTTGTGAAACCAAGGCTATGACCACCAAAGCTATGAAGATCAAAGCAAATGGAGACCAAAGCTCTGATACCACTTGTAGGATCGAAAGTATGTCTAGAGGGGGGTGATTAGACTACTTGACCAAATAAAAACTTAACATTTTCCCAATTTTAGTTCTTGGCAGATTTTAGCTAATTTAGGACAAGTCAAGCAATCATCACACAATTCAAGCAAGCATGCAAAGAGTATATAGGCAGCGGAAAGTAAAGCATGCAACTTGCAAGAATGTAAAGGGAAGGGTTTGGAGAATTCAAACGCAATTGGAGACACGGATGTTTTTCCCGTGGTTCGGATAGGTGGTGCTATCCTACATCCACGTTGATGGAGACTTCAACCCACGAAGGGTAACGGTTGCGCGAGTCCACACAGGGCTCCACCCAAGGGTAACGGTTGCGCAAGTCCACACAGGGCTCCACCCACGAAGGGTCCACGAAGAAGCAACCACCCACAAAGGGTCCACGAAGAAGCAACCTTGTCTATCCCACCATGGCCATTGCCCACACAGGACTTGCCTCACTAGCGGTAGATCTTCACGAAGTAGGCGATCTCCTTGCCCTTACAAACTCCTTGGTTCAACTCCACAATCTTGTCGGAGGCTCCCAAGTGACACCTAGCCAATCTAGGAGACTCCACTCTCCAAGAAGTAACAAATGGTGTGTAGGTAATGAACTCCTTGCTCTTGTGCTTCAAATGATAGTCTCCCCAACACTCAACTCTCTCTCATAGGATTTGGATTTGGTGGAAAGAAGATTTGAGTGGAAAGCAACTTGGGAAGGCTAGAGATCAAGATTCATATGGTAGGAATGGAATGTCTTGGTCTCAACACATGAGTAGGTGGTTCTCTCTCAGAACATATGAGTTGGAATGGTGTGTGTGTTCTGATGGCTCTCTCCTCGAATGAGAAGAAGGTGGAGGGGTATATATAGCATCCACACAAAATCCAACCGTTACACAATTTTCCAATCTCGGTGGGACCGAATCAATAAACTCGGTCGGACCGAAAATGTAAACCTAGTGACCGTTAGAGATTTTCGGTGGGACTGACATGCAACTCGGTAGGACCGATATGGTTAGGGTTTGGGCATAAGTAATCTCGGTGAGACCGATTACACAAACTCGGTGGGACCGAATTTGGTAATTAGCTAACCAGAGAGTTGGTCAGGCAAACTCGGTGGGACCGATTTGCTCTTTCGGTGAGACCGAGTGGAACTCGGTGAGACCGAAAAGTTACAAAGGGGAAACACTGGGTTTACATTGCAATCTCGGTGGGACCGATTCGCTCTTTCGGTGAGACCGAAAAGTTACGAAAGGGAAACAGAGAGTTTGCAACCCCATCTCGGTGAGATCGAGGTCCCTATCGGTAGGACCGAATTGCTAGGGTTTGGCAGTGGCTAATGACAAGTGAAACTCGGTGGCGCCGGATAGGAAGAATCGGTAGGACCGAGTTTGGCTTAGGGTTTAGGTCATATGTGGATATGGGAAAGTAGTTGAGGGTTTTGGAGCATATCACTAAGCACATGAAGCAAGAGGCTCATTAAGCAACACCTCATCCCTCCTTGATGGTATTGGCTTTTCCTAAAGACTCAATGTGATCTTGGATCACTAAAATATAAAATGAAGAGTCTTGAGCTTTTGAGCTTGAGGCAATCCTTTGTCCTTAGCATTTTTAGGGTTCCACTTTCACATCCATGCCATGCCAATCATTGAGCTTTCCTGAAATAATCATCTTGGAATAGCATTAGCTCAATGAGCTATATGTTGTTATGAATTACCAAAACCACCTAGGGATAGTTGCACTTTCAGACGCCCACCTGCCAGATCCGCAAGTCCCGTGGCCGCCCTCTTCATCTCCGGCGGATCTCGCACCGTGGCAAGCCCCTGCCCCGCCTCTGCCTCATTCGAGCAGGGAGGAGGACGCGCCTCTGCAAGTCCCGCTGGGAACCAGCCTCCTGCACCATGCCAAGTCACACGACCGTCACCCCTGCATCGCGCCCTGTTGCTGTTGACGCCAAGTCCAAGGGTCACCGAACAGGGAATAACGCCAAGTACTAGGTCAACGAGGACCACCAAGTTCGTCTTCCGCCGTCCCCGAAATCGCCAAGTACCCCTTCGGAACGCCAAGGTGGATCTATACCGTCAAGTGTACGACTACTTCCATGATGATACGGGAACAACTACCATCGATGTGCATTTTGCCAAGTACCACTACCGTCGACTCTCGAAGACTCCGTGGACGTCAAGTTCCTCGCCGTGACCTCGTACATCTATGAAAACTTGTGCGACTAAGAACGTGAATGACTACCGTCGCCAAGATTGCTAGTACCACTACCATCGCCGAGGATCGATAGTACCACTACTTCCAATACCGTCACCATGAGAACGACTACTTCCCACAACCACACGTGAACGACTACTTCCACTACGACCATCCCGAGAACATCTACTTCCTCTACATTGCACCGAACCCGAACCGTCCCGTTTGCATGCTTCGAAGGTATAACCGCTGACACGATGACCCGTGGAACGAATACATGTGTGATGTATGAGATGCCTGTGTTTTGCTTCGTGTCCGAGTGGTCGCTTGCACGTTCCTCCTTGTTGCCATGCAGTCAACCCATGGGAATCTGGTAATCGGGGGCACCCCACCATCTTGCTCAACTCGCTCACGCCCTTTCTTTTGCCACCGACATCTCAATCGAGTTGCAGGGTCATTGAAATGTTGTTGTGGCACCATTTCCATATTCACCGCCATGGCACCATTTCCGTTTCATTGTCGTGGCACCCTTTATTTCCGCCACGATGACAAATGCTTCATATCTATGTTCATATCAACATTTTCAAAAATTGCCTAAAACTTGTTTATGTCATTCGCATCAGGATAACAACATTTAAATGCTTAAAATTGTTGTTGCATTAATTTGCTTAATGCATGTGGGGGTCTCGTTGCATATTGAGCTCCACTTAATTTGTACTATTGTTGTTGCATATTGCCATGTCTTGCCCCATTAAACCGGACACGTATCATCCTTGGTTGTGCATCATGCCATGTTTATGCTTGTGTGTTTACCATGTTGCTTGCTTCTTTCCGGTTTGCTTCTCTCGTTAGCTTTGGTTCCATTCTGGAGTTGTGAGGATCCGTTCGACTATGTCTGTTTGTCTTCTTCATGGACTCGTTCTTCTTCTTTGTGGGATCTCAGGCAAGATGACCATACCCTCGATATCACTTCTATCTTTGCTTGCTAGTTGTTTGTTCTACCACTATGTCACGCGGTACCTACCACTTGTTATATCATGCCTCCCATATTGCCATGACAAGCCTCTAACCCACCTTCCTAGCAAACCATTGTTTGGCTAAGTTACCGCTTTTGCTCAGCCCTTCTTATAGCGTTGCTAGTTGCAGGTGAAGTTGAAGATTGTTCCATGTTGGAACAAGGATATGTTGGGATATCACATTATCTCTTATTTTAATTAATGCATCTATATACTTGGTAAAGGGTGGAAGGCTCAGCCTTATTCCTGGTGTTTTGTTCCACTCTTGCCGCCCTAGTTTCCGTCATACCGGTGTTATGTTCCTTAATTTTACATTCCTTATGCGGTTGGGGTTATGGGACCCCCTTGATAGTTCTCTTTGAATAAAACTCCTCCAGCAAGGCCCAACCTTGGTTTTAACATTTGCCACCTAAGCCTTTTTCCCTTGGGTTCTGTAGACTCAAGGGTCATCTTTATTTTAAAGCCCCGGGCCAGTGCTCCTCTGAGTGTTGGTCCAACCTGGGCGATGTCCGGCGCCACCTGGGCAACCAGGGTTTATGCCAACCCAGCGTCTTGCCCGTCGGGTGTGCCCTGAGAACGATATACGTGCGACTCATATCGAGATTTGTTGGCACATCGGGCGGCTTTGCTGGTCTTGTTTTACCATTGTCAAAATGTCTTGTAACCGGGAGTCCGAGACTAATTGGGTCTTTTCGGGAGAAGGAATATCCTTCGTTGACCGTGAGAGCTTGTGATGGGCTAAGTTGGGACACCCCTGCAGGGTATAAACTTTCGAGAGCCGTGCCTGCGGTTATGTGGCAGATGAAAATTTGTTAATATCCGGTTGTAGAGAACTTGACACCTGACTTAATTAAAATGCATCAACCGCGTGTGTAGCCGTGATGGTCTCTTTTCGGCGGAGTCCGGGAAGTGAACACGGTCTTGTGTTATGCTTGAACGTAAGTAGTTTCAGGATCACTTCTTGATCACTTATAGTTTTTGTCCGTTGTGCGGCTTCTCATCTTACTCTTATTTGTGTATGTTAGCCACCATATTTGCTTAGCGCTTGCCGCAGCTCCACCTCACTACCTTGTCCTACCCATAAGCTTAAATAGTCTTGATCTCGCGGGTGTGAGATTGTTGAGTCCTCGTGACTCACAGTACTTCCAAACAGTTGCAGGTGTCGATGATACCAGTGCAGGTGACGCAACCGAGCTCAAGTGGGAGCTCAATGAAGATCTTTGTCGTTGTTATGTGTCTTTTCCAGATGATCAGTAGTGGAGTCGAGTTGGGACGATCGGGGATCTAGCATTTGGGGTTGTCTTTCTTTATTTTGGTTCCATAGTGGGACCTTGATTGTACTCTGGATGATGTATGTTTAACTTGTTATTTGTGTGAACTAGCGATTCTAAGCCAACTCTTTATCCCTTTATTAGTCAGTACATGCGATTGTGTGAAGATTACCCCTCTTGCGATTAAACCACCATGCGGTTATGCCTCTAAGTCGCGCCTCGACACGTGGGAGATATAGCCGCATCGTGGGTGTTACAAGTTGGTCATCAGAGCCATCCCCGGCTTAGGAGCCCCCTGCTTGATCGAATCGCTGCTGTTGTTGAGTCTAGAAAAAATGTTTTGGAGTCTTAGGATTATATATATCGGAGAGTAGGATTCTTTTTACTCCTCATTCCCTTCGTCGCTCTGGTGAGGTCTCCCGACATAGATGTTTTGTCTTTCCTCTCCTCAAATTTCACAGAAAAAAATTAGGATCACGCGGGTATCTTAGAATCGTTCTGATATTCTTGTGACGAGAACATTGTTCTTGGTGCCTCCTGACATTTAGGGGTTGTGGCAGTGTCCCGAGGAGTTGAGCTCCGAGGTGTTGTCGTCACAATTTTATCGTTGCAGTTCTGGAATACCTGAGTTTCCCGACATTGAAAATCTCTTTTATGCAGTTGTTGGTGAGATAACCTCGACGCCACCCAGTACTGGGGCGGGAGTTCAGGAGTATTGCCATAACTCATATAACGGATGCTTTGTGAAGGTTGAGGTACACGATTTCCAAAGTTTTCTTGGTTATGTGTTGACGGATGGATACAACTGGATGTAGGGATTGTTAGTTTGAGTGAAATATTATGCTTCCCCTGTATCCCAACACCAGATTGCATAACCAGAAAGTTTCGGGAGTTAATAGGTGGGAATTCAAGTACCTCCTAGAATATCTTCCTGACAGATGCATGATATGGGATTGTGTAAATCTCTATCATATGTATTTGTTTTGGCTTATTATGCAAGCCAATCCTTTGTTTTGTTTTGAGTTATGGTATTCGAGTTGCTTCAATGTCAAGTGTTGATTCCATACCTTCCTTAAGTGGTGTTCTCATATTCCTATGTGAATACTAATCCTTCTTGATCTTCGAGTTTGTCATTTCAATTTCTTTTCAACCGAGGTGCTTCTCTTCAAGTGGATCCAATCATTTTAAACATTCACAAGATCACCTCTCAGGTTTCCAAACGTTGTTCATTTCATCCATCCCAAGTTGTCACTGTCCCCC